>NW_010340758.1:0-68046 GCF_000700745.2 Antrostomus carolinensis | reverse complement strand
AGAAGAAAAAAAAAAAAAGAAGCTTTGCATGTGAAAGGGAAAACAGGGGGAGGAGGGTAAAATCACCAGGGTGAAGTACAACATGTTCAGTAGACTCCGGTCCCTTGGCTGCCTGCCCGATGACTTTCCTGAGCAGAGCTCTCCTAGCAACCGGTCCCCAGCCATTTGAATTTTTATGTATCGCTATGTCGGTGGTGATGTCACGGTTTCCATAGCTACTATCAGCTGGAGGAACGATGACACTTACGCTGTTCAGTAACTGAGAAAAAATTGACCCGGCTGAAATATTTCAGGCAACTCTCGGAGACGCGTGTTATCAAGCTCGCGCGTCAGCACGACGCGGTGCACAGGGCCGTGATTTTTGCTGATGGAGCTGTTTTTCATGAGCACCAAGCCACTTTTTGGCTGCCCACCGGAGTCAGACACATCATCTGCACCACAGCGGTTGCTGCAATATTCATCCTCCCCTAAGTGCTTCATTGTAGAAATTAAATATTGTTATTAATTAAACTCCCCATCCCACAGGCTGCCCAGCCCTGTCTGGTTAGAACACACTTGTGAGAAGAGAACAGGCAATCCATTTGTCATGTGGTGACAACTTTTGGCACCAGGAATGAAGTGTTTCAATAAGACAAGGCTTTGATCCTATTCATAACAAAGTATTTAAATAATTGGTAACCAGGCAGAGACTTCAGGCATTATCCCAGGGAGTGTTTTGTTATTGCAAAAGGTTAAACTGAGCCTTTGGTGCACAAGCCAAAAAAATAGGAGAGCTCAAGAAATTTGGTCAAGGGATTAAGTTTGAAGGCATGGCTCTGCTAATGTAAAATAGACCAGAGGCCAGGAGATGATCTGGACACAACATCCCCTAAGAACAAGCATGGAACATGGCACAGAGCAAACAAACACAGCACTTGCAAGCCAGTAGTTTGGATTGCATCAACTTCTAGGCTCAGGTCAGAAGCTTCTGACAGTACTGTGA
This sequence comes from Antrostomus carolinensis, assembly GCF_000700745.2. Lineage (NCBI taxonomy): Eukaryota > Metazoa > Chordata > Aves > Caprimulgiformes > Caprimulgidae > Antrostomus > Antrostomus carolinensis. The sequence goes on along the minus strand of NW_010340758.1, from coordinate 67,064 downwards.
ATTTTGCAAAAGTAGAAAATGCTGAATATTCCCCACGGAGACAATATTGTTCCCCACCACGGTATCGAGCCATGCTCACCATACTTGGGGCTTCTCACACATTAAGCACTCAAGATAAATCTCACAGATGTTGATAGCAAAGCTTCAAAGGACAGCGGACTGCCTTTTCACTCAGCCAAACCACATCTTTCCCACTAGGGTTATTCTTAGTGCAGTTTATCACAGAATCCTCAAGAAATAATCCTGGGAAAAAAAACTTGAGAATAAATAATCCTGAGAAATAACATTTTGACTGGTGTTGGACAATGTGTGTCTCTTGCATGACTTTTTGAATGGATGAAGTGAGTTGGAGACCTTCTCTGTGGTTTGTGTTTGTAACTCTTTGGGTTATGCCTGCAAGGGGAGTGAGCTGTTGAGCACATGCTATTCACTAGCCCCACTGTGAAAATCCCTTTTCCCAGGTCTCACATCCTCCCTGGTGCAACATTGCCCCAGCTGTGAGCTCTGCATGCTGTGACCACCTCTGCAGGTCTATCTCATGGTTTATCATGCTGCTGAGACCAACAGCAATTCCCTGAGATTAAGATAGCCATAGATTAAATTTAAGCACCTACATCTAACTGTCTACATGTGATCCGGCACCTAAATTGCCCTTGTAGTGGAAGAAGAGACAGTTAATACAGCTGGGAAGTTCGAGTGCTGTTCAGGTCCCCCTGGGTAGATACCTGCCTATGGTCAGCTAAGCCATCTCTGAACTCACCTGATGTGTGGTGAGATTCAGCTTCCAGATGCAGGCATCCCATGTCATTTCATCCCTCTCAGGTGGGATGCCGTCAGGCATTTCAAATGGCACTAGAAACTTCTGCCCTAGTTCTTCACATGCATGTAGAAATCTTCATGCAGATATTTTAACCTCTGAGCTGATTTCCACTCATGTCTTTTGTGGTAGCTGTGGCCAGATTCAGTTGCCCGTATACAGGCAGGCAATGTCTTTTCAGGTGTTCTGCATATCCTCTCTGGTCTGCTGCTCCAAAACATCACAAGTCTCATGTAAGTCCTTGGTCCTCTTCTCCCATCCCTTGTGGTTTTCCCTGTGATGTTCCCATACTCTAGAGCTTTCCAAATGGCACGACTTACTTATTTTAAGCAACTTCTCTCTATCATTTACTGCAGTTTCCAAGATTACATTCTGCCCCACAGGCTTATCAGTTCAAAGAGCCCACAATGTTCTGGAATATGTGTCGAATACCTCATATTAATTTGGGCAGTGGCCTACATCCAGCCAGTCTCCTTTCATTTTGTCCACAGCTGACCTACACATAAACTCTGCTGAAATGTGAATTCATGCAAATGTTTGCATTTTTTGCATACATTTATTATACAATGACACATTGCAGTATACATACTTACAGGTCTGGGTATTCATTCATAGTTCAGGTTCTCCACACCACTAGGTACATCTGAACATGAATGACTGAGTCTGCCCACCCAAATTTGATTTTCTGTTGCCTGACCTCTTGAGATAGTGATTTTGCTGTGTTCTTGATTGAGTCAACAACCATCCCCAGTGCAAATCTTAGCTGGTCTGAATGTCCTTCTGGAAATCCTGCAGTTGTGTCTGCTACATGATTAACCACTGATGCTCTCAAGCACAATCACATTTGCCCTGGTTCACAGTGCCTTTCCCTCTCCAGACAAAATCCTGGGACAGCCATGCATTTTTGTGGAGATCAATGTAGGAGAACCCAGGTTCAGAACAGACCAGGGGTGCATCTTCCTGCAATGAGTAGTCAGCTGGGATACTTCAGAAATGAGTGGATGCTAAAAGTATACGTGACCATCTAGATTGATCCAGGAGACACTAGACAAATCCATGGAGGAGAAATCCTACAAAGGTTAGTAAATAAAAAGAAGCCACATTCCTCTCAGAGAAGTGGCTGGTGATTTTGCGAGCACTTGTAGAAATACATTTGTTAATCCTGTTTTAAACCCTTCTCTAGGCAAACCACTCCCAGCCACAGTGGGGAAGAGGATATGGGACTTGGTCTGACTCAGCATGGCTGTTCTTATGTTCTTACTATCACAGAGACATATTTTCATCGTGTTATTTTTGCATGCCCATGAGAATCCTCCACCTACTGAGCCCTGGGTGAAGGGTCTCAAGTCTGCTTTGCAAATAGTGAGACCTGTAAGTTGGTCCAGATTCATGGTATAGTATCTTCTAACCCCTGTTAGACAAAATCTGAGCCCTCCCATAAGTCCCCTACCTCTAAGTCATTCTGATTCCTATCAGACCAGCCAGATAGTATAAATCTCACCCGGTCCTTCCCCTCTGCAGGAGATCTCAGAGAAGTTTCTAGAATAGAGGCCATGCCTTTGGTCCCTAATTCAGTGCTCACCATCCAGGTTTTGCTGTTCTGTCTGAGTAGCCACAGTGATGTTGCTCCACCTATGTAGCTGATTCAGAACATATCCCCAGGTGTCCTATAGCCCTGTCTCCTACCCTCCAGCCAGCTCAGATGGGCACCCAGCCTCTGTCTGTCCTGGAGACAGATGGACACTTCCTGGGGACAAATCAGAGGACAAGGAAGACACAAGTTTCACCTACCAGTGTCTAAGGTGCTGAAACAACCATGACTGACCAGATGCCTTGCCTTGAGTCATTTCACCCTGGTAACTTTCTCTGAGCAGAAATCAAGACATGAATTCTCACAGTGCTGCCCTTGCTTGCTTTACTTCAGATCCCTTGCAGGACAAGCCAGCATTAGGTGGGTGATCTTCACATGATCAGACAACTTCACTCTTGGCAAGGGCACTATGGTTTCATGACCTACAGAAATGACAAATCTATGTATCATCCCCCCAAATGCTGAGACAATGCCTACACTCACCCCTGAGCCTTTCACACAGGCACTGATGGTTTATTTTCCAGAAGGTAATTAGATTTGCTAGTAACCGTGTGGCTGCCTCTAAGTAACATTGGATATGCTATTTTCAGGCATAATTCAGAGTAACCTATGGCAGCAGCTCAGGAGGTTTTTTGTTTGTTGGTTGGGTTTTTTTTGGCAAGTGCTTTGCAACAACGCTCTGAAGTTTTTAATGTGTCACCATTTCATTTCAGTTGTTAACACAGATGTCTGTTGAAAGATAATGTTGCACATTACAATCTCTGAGGCACCAGTGCAAGGCCACTTTCTTAAACAGGCAAGTCCTTGGCAGAATTAGTCCCTGAAACAACACCCTCCAAAAATGTGTGAGAGTTTTTCTTTCAGACCTGATACCTACTTAGAAAAGGCTGGGCTTTTTGAAAGTGTGAATGTACACAACTGTATCTACACAGGCAATTTGCTCAAGGAATCTCTGCAGTTGCACACTTCATGCTAATATCTGCACGTGGGAATGACTCACTGCATGTTTCCTTTGGTCATTTGAAGAGGTCCTTATGAGGAACATATGTGGAACTGTGATTGCTTTTGTGATCTAGGTACGTGACCAGCAAACACAATCACCAGATAGTCCAATTCAGGAGGAATTAAGCATTGATGGAGAATGTGAATGAAAAAAAAACTAAGTGAGCATATGTACCTTCATGCTTCAGTGCTCAGCCCAACCTGGCTTCAGGAGGGGGAAGAAAGCCTTCCTCTGTCCTAGTTCCCCATAGAGGGTCATTAAATGGTCCCTGCACCTTCCTCTGAAACCTGCTATGGTGTTTTTCTCCTACCACCAGTCATCTCCTCTTCCTTATGCACAGGAACAGCAACAAAGAGAGATGTGGGCAGAAGAAATAGTTGGAGAAAACTCATCCTGCAGCTGATGAGTGGCACAGAGAAGCCACCAAAGTTAGCTAGATAGTTAATAGTGCCCCTGTTATGGTCTGTTTGCAGATGCTCACCCCTCTGGCAATGGCACAGCATGGCTGGCTAGACTTCATGCACAGCTCATCCCTGTCTCCCTGCCTCTCCATTGCCCTTCACCAGAGCTGTATTAGGGCCACAATATTGGTGAAGAGTTTAGGGGGGAAGCTGTATGAGGAGAGGTTGAAGTCACTTGGATTATTCAGCCTAGAGAAGAGGAGACTGAAAGAAGATCTCATTGTGGTCTAGAACTGGGATCATCATCCAGGAATGGGCCTGGCTTCGTCGGCGAATGGTAAGCAATGACACTGTGCATCGTATTTTATTATTACTATTATTACTATTATTATTGTCATTATTATTTTAATTTTTATTATATTTCAATCATTAAATCATTCTTATCTTAACCTATGAGTCTCCTTGCCCTTACGCCTTCAATTCTCTCCCCTGTTCCCTGGAGGGGTTAAAGTGAGCAAGCAGGTGTGTTTGGCTGCTCACCAATTGAAACCACCACAGAGGAACAATATCTCAGGCACCTTTTTCCTTCTAGCACAGCACTGCCCCTTGACTCAGCCCAGAGTGAGGAGACATGTCTTGCAAAGTGGGACACTTCTGGGTGAATTGTTGGCCTGAACCTCCTCACGTCTCCCACCTCTGTCTCTCCCTGAGTCACTCTGGTCGTCCCACCCTGCAGCTCAACCCAACCATGTGCTGACAGACAGGATTTCCCCATGGTGTCGTGGCATCCCAAGGCCTCCCAGGGGGTCTCATCTCAGACAGGCACAGAAGCGTGGCCACGAGGCAGCATGGAGCTGGTACCAGCAGCCCTGCGATGAGTGTTTCAGAGCGATTCAGTCCTCTCCTGAATGAAACGCTGTTTGCTCACGGGTCCTGGCTCCCATTGTCACCCGGTGATGAATGGGGCATCAGCACGCCGCAATACTCTATTTGTTTTAGAGGTCAGTGTCAGACTGAAGGGTATTCTTCATAAACCAAATCAGGGAGCTTGTGTTTACGTGACCAGATTGGCAAGAGCATGCGAAGCCCCCAGTAGCTCCTATTGTCCCGACTGGGAACAGAGCTCTTTTGAGGACGTTACTCATAAATTATCTGACACTCCTCCCCAGCTCTTTTCTGACTCTCCACTCATGATCTAATTCAAAAATTCAAATACTAACTCACAGGCAATAGGATGTGCCATCATCAAAGGTCTGTTCCTATCTGGGAACACAATTTTGTTCTTGTAGGATCAGCATCGTATCTGACACCAACCCCCAGCCCTCACGTGAGGATATGGTAAGCTGGGTGGTGAAATTCTTTCTTTGTTTCTCTTTTCTTCCTCTCCTGCCTCTAAGCATCATCTAGTCTGATCTGACAGCTCACAGGGGATGCACGGTAGAGGGGGCAGGGAGCAGTTACTGGGAAGTCAGCATCAAACAGAACAGGAGATCATCACTTTGCCTTGCTTTAAAAATAAGGCTGCTTAGAAGTTTCTTTTTTGTTTATTTTTCTGGTGATTTTGAGACTTCCACAACAGCTACAGCCTGGGAGATCACACACTGGATTGGTATTTCCAGCCAGGACTCATGGGACCGGCTACCTGAGACTGCAGTTATGTGCAGTCGTGCTTAAATCCTCATCCCCCTTCCTCCACAGACACAGGAGAAGACCTACACGCCGAACATCTCCAGTCTAACCAACGTTTGAAGAACCCAGACACTGAAGTGCTTGTTATTTCACTCAACTTCATCTGAATCTGTCTGCTAGGGGACACAAAATCTGTGAACCTCAGAAAGCAGAAGGGAGGATGTTTGGGAGTTGCACTACATGACCTTTAAAGGTCCCTTCTAACCCAAACCATTCTATGATTCTGGGTTTCAGAAACAGGCTCTGCTTTCCTCACCATTAAGCCTTAATGTGACAAGCAGACACAAAAATGGAGGCAGACCTTAACATTTTTGAGAACATAGTTGAGGCACAGAGTTTTCCAGCTCTGCATTTCTTGTTTCATTTTAGGGTGCTGCACCAACTCCATTCCCAAATGTCCATGATGCCTGGGCAGGAATTCCTACAGCTGGAAGAGACTCCAGTAGGCTTAAATCTGATTGCAGTACCCATTTCTTTGCACTGACCATACAGGTCACTTACCATTACTCTGGTGTACAGAGAGTCATGAGCACTCGTAGTCATCCAGGTTAAAGCAGATTAATTTCTCTCAATTAATCTGTGTGTCCCATCCTTGGAGAGGAAGCAACCTTGGATGCCACCACTCATTGCTGCTCCCCAATTTGTCTCAGCGTGTCAAAGTCACTAGAGTTTTCTGCTCCGTTTGCATAGTAACATTTGCAGCCATGTTTCTTATTAAGAAGTCAGGAATTCATGACCTTTTGCAGTGCAGAGATCTGGAGATTACTTACCAAAATAAAGTAGTCTATAAAATCCACAACTGCTGCATGCTTATCACTGATAGAGGGGAACAGCAAGACACCTCTCGTTGGAAACAGTCCAACCTGATAAGATCTGTGGTTGAGAGTGTGTGTATGTGTGTTGCACAGCAGATACTCAGTGTGGGTATCATGAAAAGCATTTTTTTTCTTTTCTCACTGCATGGCTTTTGCTGCTTGCTTCATACGAGTCTTTCTGTCAAAACAAACTGGCCTGGTGGAAGTGTGATTAAATATGACACCCTCTCCAGGGAAAAAGCCTGCATGAGGGGAATAGGTTGTGGTGGGCAGGGGAGAGTGTATACTAATCCTTCTACTTATGGTCACTTCTCCAAGCCCTCCAAGGCCAGCAAAAGGCATGGAGCTATTAAATCCATTTCACAATTAAGTCCTCGTTCCTCTGCCTCACTTTCAGACCTTGTCCAGAAGCAGCAAAATATAAATGAAAGGGAGTAAGCAAGTAGGAGCTAATTATGTTTTTTTCCAACACAAGAATTAAGGGGCAACAATTGAAACAAGCAGAAGATATGTTCAAAACAAGCAGAAGAAAGTTCTTCACACTGTCCAGAGTTGGACTGCAGATCTCCTTGTCACAGGACACTGTGGATGCCAGATGATTTTAGGGGTGTAAGAAGAGATTCGAGAAGTTCATGGGAGAAAAAATAATAAATTTCAAAATATCACACATTGTCACTATGATCCTAGAAATCAATCCAGCTCAGAAAGTCTCTGGGCTGCATGGGGAAGTTACTGGGAAAACACTGCAGAGAGCTACTGTTCATGATTGTTCCATTTTCACATTCTTTGTTAGAACTGTACCCCAGCCACTGCCAGAGGCACAAGGATGGACCTGCAATTGCTCTTACGTTCTTTTCTCAACAAAAAGACACACTGAAGCTTGTGTGCTGACAGTTTACTTTCTGGCTTGGAAATACATATCAAATATACAGAATCACAGAAAAGACTTCTAAGATCATCCAATCCAACCATAAATGCATCACCACCATGCCCACTAATCCATATCCCTAAGTGCTACATCTACACTTTTCTTGAACGCCTCCAGGGATGGTGACTCCACCACTTCCCTGGGCAGCCTGTTCCAATGTCTGACCACTCTTTTGGAGAATATTTTTTTCCTAATATCCAACTTGAACCTCCCCTGGTGCAAGTTGAAGTCTTTTCCTCTCATCATATATCTGGTTACCTGAGAGATATATATAGACATTATTTTTTCTTTCTGTCCAGGGATGAGTACAGCCTAGCCATGGACATCTACCATTGAGGACACCTAAAGTTGTGTGAGATGAATCCTGCCATTCCTGCCCACACTCAGTTCTGCACTCTCTGAACTCCCCTGCAGAGTCATATGATTTAAAGGTTCCCTTGGCTTGCACACTTTGCTGAATAGGGCATTTTTCTTTGTCCCTGAGGGCAGTATGTTTGTTCATAATTCATGGTACAAGGGAGGCTTATCCTTAACCTTAAGCCTTCTGCAGCACCTGTGTGTGATACTGCAGTAGCTCTAGGTTGGTCAGTCTGACACTGGACCCAAGTAACATCATGGAAGTAGCAGTATTGAGAGCAGCCAGGAAGGATGCAAAAGTTAGGGGCACAAATAACATCAAGGTGTGGGATTAAAAGAATCTTGAAAGCATCATCTGTCAGTTCAAGAGTGAAGTCACAAAGCCGGAAGGCATGTGCAGCATACTCAGGCTTCAGGAGCTGTATGGTTCAGTCACCAGTGATAGCACCCAAATCCATGCAGTCAGCATAACCCATATTTAACTAATGAAGTATTTTATGATACATCACAGAAATTTATTTAAACTGGGGAATTCTTATCCCCTGGGTGTACTTCCAGAAGATGAGACATGTTCTTGGGTCCATACTCTTGGTGACTTTAACAAGAATGTGAGAAAAAAATGAAAACCAAATCATTCCAGACAGCATGTGCTGACTATGTTAAATAAACAGATGAAAAAGGGATAGAGTATCAGATAATCACACAGACCAACGAAGAGCGTGCAGCTGACTGTGGCTCACATGAACAATCCAGTTCAGTGCAGGGTCAGTACACCCTGCACTGACAGATCAGGGGTGTTCTGCTGGAAGAGATGTAGGTGATCACAGCTTCCCCAAATGATGTGAAACAGTACAAATTCCCAGTGCAGTGCAATGCTCAGAAGGCAAATGTTAACTCTGGATGTGTAAAAGGAAGAAAAGATCCAGGTAGCGTGTATGATTGAGCTTTGTCCTATCTCCACACTAGCAGGATCAGTCTGGAAACCTTCTCTTTCCAGAGGCTGTTTCTGTATTGGCAAGAGCTCAGGGAAAATCTCCAGTGACAAGAAGTCTGGAAAAGACTTAGAAAGCTCAAACCTTTCAGTTTATCCAAGACAATAAAAAGTGACTTGAGTCTCAGCTGCTTCTTCTATGTGGGGGCTGAGGCTTCTGAAGGTGAACAGTAGAGAAGGGGCTAACACCAGCCAGATGTTAGATGTGTCCAGCAGCATTTGTCTGAGTGTAGACAACTGCATCTCAGTTCAGTTACTCCAGGCCCTTATATTGCCAATAGATATCCACCCAACACAACCAGTGGACTGTAGGGTGAGATTCCTCTCATCCCAAAGGAGACAGCTAAAGACAGGTGGATCCCACCACAAAGTGCCTTTTTCTCTCCTTTGAATCTGAAAGAACCCTCAGGCAATCAACTCAGCTGTGGACATCAACACAATAAACACCTAAATTTAGGTAAGATTAATCCAGCCAATTCAGGCTAGAAATGATGTACACATCCTCTGATGGCAAAGGTAATGAACTGTTACAACATGAAGTCTTTAAATGAAGACTGAGCATGTTCTCACACAAAATGTTGTAGTTCAACCAGATGTTAAAAAACTGACACAACGAGACCGTGGATCAGAGCCCTTTTCTCTGTGTTATGCGGGGTTCTGGTAATAACCCTATTTTCCAGTTTTAAAAAGATTTTGAATCAGTGTCACAAAGGACTAATAAATATTTCATCAGTTCAAGATCTACAGCTCATCATGTTTGGTATTCAACTACATCTTGTACAGGACCACTTGAAAAATTAGTATTTTCAACCTCTCCCAAACTCTTTCCTTTTCTAAATAAGAAACCAAGGCAAGCAAGAGAGAAGACTGCTCTGCATAGCTATGGCTTGGGCCTCTGTTATAGTCAAAATTATTTGTGTCTTGTTGTCAAAGGTGCAACAAAGAGAGAAGTGGTGGTCTTGGAAAAGCCCCCATGAAAATAGCATTTGGTTTAACCAGCTTTTTCCTGTTGTGCTTCACTTTCAAAAATTGTCTCATTTGAAAGAGGGAAGCTGTTTGGCCACAAAATGCAACTGTCACCTATCATGGCCTGAAGACTTAGAGCTAAAAATATCAGTGGGAAGAGGGGGAGAGGAAAGGAGAGTGCAGCCCTTTCTCTCTTGAAAAACAGTCTGTTTAAATTATCCTCCAAAACCACAGGGGAAGGTGGTGGCCATGTAGACTGAAACCATCTTCATCTTGCCGGCCAGCATTGTGCAGAAATAGTTCTTGCGCAGACAAAATACTTTTCTCATTTCTGGAGGGGTCCTGTTGTGGCTGTCACATCCACACTGCACCTGGTTGGGAATTATCTGATAACTCTTTTTATTTGGAAAGTGTCAATTCATTGCAATTCAGACTTTCAAGGAAACATCTGAACAAACACACCCTGCATCTACACCTGCATGACTTGTCCTACAGCTGACCTTCAGGATCTCCTGTTGCAACTGCTCCACTTTGCTGGTGGCTCAATGTCCACTGGAGACAGGACTGTGATCTTCCACATGCTGTGTGGGAACGAGGAGAGAGGAACTGATACACACTCTAGCTTTGATAACAAAACTATGCTTTCCTCTCAAGTTTATTTGTATTTTTCTGAGGTCAAAAAACCAAGACATTCAGATAAAGCAAATTCAGAGGACCCTTTACTGTAGCATCAACTCCTGGCTTACAGATAAGATGATAAAATGTAAGAAACGCACTTGGCTCACCTTATTTTTTGTTGCTAACATAACAACATGATGGTAAGGAGTGACCACAGTGGGATCCAAAGCATTAATACTGCGGTGAACTGTCCTGGATGTAGTTATCTTTTGAGTCACCCCTCCTGTCAATATTTATAGAGAAATAAAAGGCTCTGTCTGGAAATGAAGGAAGTTATGTTACTGGAACAATGGGCACATTTGGCTACTAAAATGATCCACAAAGTATTTAAAAAATGATCGCATGCTGTGAATCTATCATTGGACATGGAGACTTAGAAACAAGTCTTCGACATCCTGAAAGATGATTGGAAAGTTTTTTTTCCAAATTAGTGGAAAAAGCTCACTCAAAAGAAACAGCTGGTCCTGCACAACCTTTTCTCTCAGTTTCCTGGTCCATCACTGCTTGGTTTCCAAAGTATGCCTTTCCATGGGCCAGGGATGGAGGTGTCAGAGAAAGCTAATGGACCATGGCCTGAAAGCCAGCTAAAAATTTGAATATATCCTTTTCCCTTGTGCCAAGGGGTTGAAGTATCACAAGGAAAAGCTAGCAATTAAGATACTTGTCTGTGACCTTGCATCATTTCTGCACTTATTACATGCTTTGGTTGGTGGGTTCTTCTAAGGTCGTTTGTCAAAGTCTTCTTTCAGGACAGTTTCGCTTTGTCTGACTACATAGAAAATTTGCATTCAGGAGTTATACCCAGAAACAAGGATTTAAGAAAATGAAACATGAATATTCTACCACAGCATGTGAGAGACAGAAATGAGATGAGCCAGAATACAAATAGCTCCTCCACAGATATTAAATGGAGGACAAACCTCCCTCACCAACCAAGGAGGAGGGGAGGAAAATATAGGGTTCTTGCAATTTCTGGCTCCATCTGTGCTAGTAAATTAAGCAGTGTCAGGAAATGTTCCCTGATAGTGGAACTCAATGAGCCATACTTTTAGATCATTAGCACAGTCCCTGGCTGGTTTATGCTTGTACCAACAAGCGCTGTCCCAAGCAATTCCTGGAAAGACCCATTCCCAACAGGCAGTTTGCATCTCCCTTTTGCTTCAAATGCTGACCGAGTTTAATAAAATAAAAATGGGATGTTCCATGCTAGTAGATTTTACTAAGAATGTTTAATTTAATAGTATATATGAAACTACTAAGACCTTTTTGTTTCTTGCCCAAACCCATCCTCTTGTGTCAGGAGCAACAGTGAAGAAAGCTCAAGATCCTGGTGGTACTGGAGTCTCTAGCATCAAGTGAATTTCCTCCAGAAGATGCGTGTTGGTTATGCTCTCAGCATCATCTTAGAGTCAGGAAGAAATAGAGCAGGACAGAGTATCTACCCTCAAGCAGATACCTGGGGGCACCGGGGGAAGTTCAACTTCCAAGTTAAAACAGCCACATTTGGGTGCCCGTACATATGGGTCCACCTGGTAGCAAGATTCACAATGTAGTCAATGCAGATCTAGTCAATGGTATCAATGAAGCCTGGGAGCTGTTCAGCTCATCAAACATGGATATCTATGGGTTCAATGAAATTGCCCACATGTAGATGATCAGGAACATACACATCTTGTTGGCTTCAGAAGTGCATGGGAAAGCTGCTCAGTGTTGGATCGTAAACAGAGCCAGTGCACTGGAAGGCTCTTGGTAGTCCTCTGCTTGAGAAATTGCATCTCTAAAAGTGCAGGTATGAATTTAAACTCTTCCCGTTATTGGCTTAATGGCTTTTGTGCATAAATATCCTCATTTAAAAGAAAAAAAAAAAAAAGTAATTTGGTGGTTTGCTTATTCCTGAATAAAATCTATGCTGGTATAACCAGTATTGCATAAGGGAATGTTACTGGCAAAACAAGAGCATTTTAATTACACTAGCATATCAGAAACACAAAACAAAATGAAATAAACCCCACGCCATGTTCATCAGCTTTGGAAGCAGGAGACAGCAGCCACTCTCTGCTCTCATAACCAGAGAGGGAATGAATCACAGCAGTCGACCTGGATTCACACTTCTGTGTAATGGCACCTAATTTGGCTCTCCTCCTCTCCTCTCCCAGTGTCTGGGTTAAAGCCCAACCTGTTCTTACACAGTGAGAGTGTTTTAGCTTCACCCAGCAATTCTTCAAACCACTCAAAATCTTCCTCCTACCACAGTGGGTTTTGATATGGTTTTTAAATAAGAAACAAAGCTCGCTGCAGAGCAGCAGCAGCATGGCATCTGCAAGCAACCACTGTCTTATCCCTCCAGCTCATTTTTCAGTCATAGTATGTTTCTTGGCAAAATCAATTCAGCAAATGTCCAGATTTATAGAGTTCAGCAATATGGCAACCTTTTTCAGGGCCACATGGACAGCTATTATTTAAAGCCTTTTACTGTGTTCGTAGAGAGGAACAAAGTGCACTTTCCCATTAAAGATTTAAAGCCTTTTTGTAGCAAAGCACGTGTCACCCTGAAGGACACCTTGGGTCTTGCATACAGATGCATCTTGTGCAACTTCCACTGCAGGATCAATGGGCTGATGCTTGGGAACACTTCTGATCCTACCATTAGGTTGGAGGATAAGATCTTTCTCAGGGGATTATGAAGTGCCTCCTACATTGGCATCTAAGACATTTTATTCTGCACAGTGCAGAGCTAAGCAAAGACATCAGAAATATCTTGGGGACAAGAAACAATTAACTGATGTCAATGCAGTGCTCTTCCCAAGGACTTGGAGTTCAGAAGCAAGGTAGATCACACAGGGGTAGATATCTTTGTGCACATATAGTTAGGAGGCATTAAAGTGTTGTCATTTTTCCAACAGTTTTTTACACCCTTTGCTGAGGGTACTGCTCTCCCCATCTGAGACTTGGCCTACATCATGTATATATCTTTAACATCATCTCCTGGATTACTCTGGCTGGATGACCTTTACCTTGGCTTGGTCAGCCCAAGAAAATGGGAAGAATGACCCTGCCCAGGAAGGGAGGACAATGGGATGAGCTCCTACTCTTTGCTTTGATGGGCCTATACCCAGAGCTTGAGCCTTGTGAGACAACTTACCTGCAAACTTGGCCTCAGGCAGAATTTCAGCTCACCTGGGCTTGAAGTGACAGTCAAGATGGGGTTTTGGGGAGGATCCAGGGCTATGCCTGGCACAGACAGCATCCACCATGGGAGTAGAGCTGACTTTAATCTGGGAAAGAGGAAGGAGCTAGAAAGGGATTTGGGTAAGAAAAAGTCCTGCTCATCCTTATCTTGTTTTTCTGCCTCAGCTCTCTCTGCACAAGCACCTCTGTGGCTCTCTTCACTTCAGGGGAAGTTGTTGGTAAAGGGAAAATCTCCCCTGCAGTTTGCTTCCTCCCAAGACATAGAAGTAACCCCCTCACACACATTCCACTTTTTATGCTTTCTATCTTCCATTTCAGAACATATTCTATAACAACTTGATGGGCAGGGAGGGATTGTTTCTGTTGGGCTTTTTCCTTGGAGGCAGCTCCATCTCCATTTATCTGCACCCCCTGGGCTTCACTGCACAAAGTGCTAATGGTGTGTTTTCCATGAGGAGCTTATTCCCAGCTCTGCATGGTAAGCACAGTAGGGCTACAGGAGGAGTAACATGGCAGGCACTGGGACAGCACCTTGGCTGAGCATCCTTCTCCCCACCCAGCACTGGGGTGGGAGGGTGGAGGGGAGTGCTCTGCTCCACTATAAACAGATTCCCTGCCATGAAAATAGGCCACCACCAAGTGATGCCAGCAGGAGCGCTTTAGTGATTTAAATGATGTACACGGCAGAGAACAGCTTGATTAATTCATATGAATTGTAACTACTTAGGGCTCCATTCATCTGGAATGATCTGTAGTCCTCTCTGCCAGAGAAGTTACAAAAGGTCCCCAGCTTCATTTGCAGGTGATGTATTAGTCACCCCCTCCCAAAGCCAGCCCATGCACAGGGAGCTGCTTTGTTGTTACAGACATCTGCATCAGAGTGACTGAGAGCAAGACAAGGACAAGGGATCTGCTCCTCAGCAGACGGTGGGGCAGGATGGGGAGCCCCACCAGGCATCTCCCCAGGGAAGGGGCTACAGGCAGGGGATGACTAACTCTGGGGTGAGAACCAGCTGACTCCTTCCAGAGTGAAGGGTTTTTGGGAAACACTGCTGGCTTTATCTGAAAAATCAGCCGTGGCATGTACATAATGTGTGAGGACATCTGGCCGAGGCTAAATGCTGGGGCCAGCCACTGCTTCGTCACGGTGGCTCATGGGGTCATTGGGTTTGGCCTCATTGTTCCTGCACGTGATGGAAGAGTTTGGCCACAGACTCCAAGTTAGACACATAGATGCAGGGCAGGGCTGTTTGGTGGCAGCTGCTCTGGGTGAAGGAGCCAGGGTCATCCATAGACTCTTAGCTATGTCCAGAAACCACTTGATCACTTGGTTAAGTGGAGGAGACAGGGCCTTCATCCTCCTTAAACCAACTCCCATCTCTTAGCAGCAGCAAAAGGAGCAGTGGGCATATCCTGATCAGCTGCTTAACCCAGCATGTGCCTTGTGTCACTTGCAGCATGAGGAAGAAGTGACTCTTTCTGGTAGCAAAACAAAAACAAAACCAAACCCTAGAGAAGGCTGGTGCTGTGGGGAAACCTGGAGATGGGACTCCTGCTCCCTGCCACCATGTCCAGCATGGCTCAAGGCTCATGCAAACAGGACAAAGTTATCCCACATCACACCTGCTGCCAGATTTGTAGCTCCAAGCAACCCAGCAGCTGCTGGTCACAACCAGTCCCTAGGAAGAGCAATAGTGGCAATCCAGGACGCTGGGTCGCAGTGCCACCGTGTGGGCTCTGCCAGCTCCCAGAGTGCGGAGAGAGGGACATGGGGTGCTCTGAAATGGATCTGGATCCCTCCAGCTGGTGACTGATGAACCAGGGAAATAAAAATACCAAACTGGAAGCAGATATCTCAGCTTCCCTGAGGATAGGATACAGTGATCATTGACTGACATCACTCTCCTTGTGCAAGTCCTGGGTCATAAGGTCAGAGATTCGCTTTCCTTGCTGGCTCTTTCAGAGGGTCCTTGAGGCAGGACCCCCATCAAACTCTCCCAACAGGTTGTCACTCTCTGCAACAACTGGGTTTAGCCTCTAAGAGGCAAGTTCCCTTCACCATCTTCAGCGGTAGGTCAGCATGGAACTGTACTAAAAGGAAGCATGAACCCCCTTCATCCCCTTTGGAGCAAAGACAGGGGCTTGGCCCAAGCCAACTTTGTTTGAATGAGGCTGGATGACTTTGCACTGGAGCAGATGAGGAGCACTTACACAGTCTGTGAATGTCACTGGGGTGAGAAACAACAGAGAGGTGGTTTTAAAAAACTGACAAGCCCTGAGCATTTAAATGCTCCCTGGACATTTAAACCACCAGCATTGTACTTGAGCTAGGACTTTGCATAGCTTAGAGCACCCAGACATTCAGTTTTGTCTCAAGTCATGAGTACAGATAGCCAGGAGCAAAAGAAAACTCCTGAAGGGGCATGAAGGTTTCCCAGGTCATGTTAATGGTCTCAAGTGCCTCTAAAGATGCCCCACTGAGTTTGGTCATCCAGGACATAGCAGCAGGACAAAGTTCCTCACAAAACATCTGCCTTCATGTCACACCTGTCCCAGATCACACAGTACCACGCTGCTGCAGCAGACATCTGCCCATGCCCACTGTGGTCAGTTAAACATAAGTTGGCTGCTTCCATGTTATGCTGCAGTTAGTCTAGAGGAGACCTACCTCTCAGTTTTAGATGTCTACATGTCATCCTCTACCACCGAGCCAGTCACTCTCAGCTCACTTTGTAGTCAATAGAGAGAAAGATCACACTTGAGAGGACATGACTCAGCCGCCATATTTCAGACGTCTGTGTTAGGATGAATGAGCCCTGTTCTGACTGCGTCGGAGGATGCACTCCTCTGGAATGAATGCAACTAGACATTTAACAATGTCATTTAGACCCTCCTAGCCCAGCTCTCCTGTCACCACACTAGCAGCATAAAGACCATGCATGTTCTCAGACGAAAAAATCTGGTGTATCTTAATACCAGACAAGTAAAACTATGTAGTAATGCCTTCAAGCTGTTGTGCTTGCTACCTAAGGAACATGCGTGAGAGGCTGGAAAATGTTTTCCTCCCAAACCTTCCAACCTCATGCACATGTGTGGTCAAATCCTGCTGCAAAGCTCAGCATCTCTGGATGTGTCTGAAATACCCTTCCAAGTTGACACCCATGTTCAAAGCCACCATGAGACCCAGGTCTGCAACAGCCATGGATGTAATTGGTCAGAACAGTGCAGAAGAGCTAAAGTTTCTTTAGGTCTCATTTTGGTGACAAAGAATTGTTCTCCACTGGCCATTGTCTTCCTGATTGATGGCCCTTCCCTTCTCCTCAGCCCCCCAAATATACAGCTACTTCCCTCACTATCAGGGCAGGCTGCAGAGTGCCCCAATCTGCAACTTATCAAAGACATGTGTTGCTTGTTTGGGGCCATCTGTGTCACGTTATCTGACCTACTCCCTGTGACAACTTCAGGAAACCTTCAGCCTAGGTGATGGTGGCCTTGGTGGAGAGAAATGAGAGATGTCTGGTCCTGGGTAGGAGGGTCTGCTGTCAGGTCTCTTGCCACCCTACGCGTCCTTTCTGCAGCAGCTCTCTCCTGAGCCTGTCATCACTGGGTTTTTGCTGGAGGGATTCTCTGGAGACTGAAGCACCACTCTCCATCCCAGAGTGCTGAGTCACCAGCAGGATTCCCAGCCAGGGGGTATGAGGATTTCCTCCCTTGAGGCTGCCAAACATGTGTCAGCTTCTTGGAGACTCTCAGGCCTGGAGCTTTCCTTGGAATTTCCCAAGGAGCCTTGCTGGGCTGAGTGACCCAGCTTCTCCAGACGATACTGACAGCAGAAGAGGCTCTGCAGCTCTGTCTGTGCAACACTGACCATCAGGGTGTTCCCTAAACAAATACCACTTACCCTCCTCACCACAGGCACCCAGATGACATCAGTGCAATTATCGATGAGGAAGGAGACAGCAAAGGAAGATTTTACCTCCAACCCACCTCACCCCAAGGAGAATTAAATAAAAGCCTCATGTTCCATGGCTGTCACATCTTGTGTCTGAGCTACACCTCTAAGAGATGCTGCTTGGACGTACTCCAGGGCACAGCTCCAGCCTTATGGTGTTTCTGGCCAGGTGGCACAAGGAAGATGAGCTGACCCTTTAGTGTTGCAAAGACCTGCCTGGTGCTGACACTCTGATCTCATGGACAAGTTGGTCAGTCACCAGGGACACTGTGAAGGAATGGGGAAGTGGATCTGAAAACAATGTCAGCAACTACTTTACTTTCTCACCGCAAAACAGATTAGTGTGTAAACTGAATGAGCACTTCTTGAAGGTTTGGATCTAGATGGTCTGAGATGAGGCAGGAGGTGGACGGCTGAAAAAGGGGGTAAAATGAGGACTTACCAAGCTGGTAAATTGAGGACTTATGCTAATATTGACTGGGTCTGGAGAGTCCAGACTGATGACCTTGTGAAACTCAGAAATTAGGGATTTCTTTCCCAGCTGGCTGTCCAGCATGCCTGGGGCTATCAGCACCAAATATAGCATGCAGAATAGCTCCCATGTACCCATTTTCTCATATTTTGGCTTCCACCAGAAAATTCCCCATCAGGGAATGTAGTTGGGTTTTTAAAGCATGAAAAAGTATATTGTCATGACTTAAGACCTCAGCTCTTCCCCTGTGGGCCCTGTGGTGAGTTGCCCTCATGGCTGCCTTGTTGTCTACAAAGCTTTATCATATAAAGTGAGCTCTCATGAGCAAGGAGGTGGCCTTGATTCTCTTGTGGCCAAGCTAAATGCAGCAGCTGCCAAAGCCCTTGGCATGCACAGCTGGATGCACTGCAGGTGAGCCAGCTCTCCAGCAAACCCTATAGGTTCTTCCAGAAAACAAGAAACCAAAGTGACAGATGTGGCAGAAGACCCAGAACAGAAGCAAACTGCACCAATCCATCAGGAGTTAGAGAGGATGTTCATTTGACAATGGAGTTCTTACTGAATTGATGAGTTCCTCTAACAAGGCCCTGCCTCAGCACACCAAACCACAGCAGAGGGATAAAAGGAGTAACAACCTCCAGATTCAGTTCTTTTTTTCTGGTAACTGCCCCTGTAGAGCATCATGCAGACAGGAACACTGTGGCTTTTTTTCCTCTTATCCTCTCTGTTCTCTGCTCTCCCCTCCTTACCTACTCATAGCAAGGTACTTCTCCCTTGCTGGAAGAGGGTCACAACCCAAACAACAGATCCATCAACACTTTCCCCACACCTCCTAGCAACAGATAACAAAATTTATCACTTAAACCTGCCCATTTCTACAGTCCTTGCTAATTAACCCTTAATAAGACGAAGCATTGGCTCCCATCCTCACCCCAAGACTACATCTCCCTGATTGTACTGCCCATTTCCCTACCTCTGTCCACCTTGTCTGCTCAAGCCAGGAGCTATGCAAGGGCTACTGACAGCTGTACCTGTGTAGCACCCACCAGCATAGGGTGCTTCTTCTGCAAAAATAGGGGTGAATAATTATTTCCAAGCTACAATCATGTTATCTTGTTTACAGCAGGCAAATAAACGTAAGAGCAAAGCACAAACAGGCTCTAAAGTGTTTACAGGCTTCTCCAGGCATCCACCACTCTGGTTCCTGTGTGTCATCTCCTCCAGCTCAGAGCAGGAACGTAGGGAGGCTTTTCACCAGCCCAGGTAACATTTCCCTAAAGAAATAGAGCAGTAAATTAGGGCTGTGGAAGACAGCACTGCTGCAATAACACCTTTCAAATCCCCCCTTCCTGGGACCTCCTGAGAGAATCTTTCATATTCTGTGAAGATTTACAGGCCAGGACTGAGGAAATATCACACATGGTTGGTCCCACTGGCCCCAATCCCACCCAGGACTCATGGCCTCCCTCCTTCTCAGCACTCTGATCAAGAGAAAAGTATTTTATTAGTAAAAAGGAACTACATCTCCAGAAAACTTCCCAAAAAATGAAGGATTTAAGATGCTAGAGAAACCATAATTCATAGGCGACAAATGCTGGCAGATTGTGTGCCAGAAGTGCCATCTAACAAGAGACTGATGGAGTGACTGTTCCCATTCCTCATCACCAGCACGCAAGGTCTGTTGTGTAGTGCAATTGAAAAGGTAAGTGTAGAGGAGTCTGGTCCTCTGTCCTTATTATTTGAGGGTTTGTACAACCTTCTCAAGAGTAGGCTTATTAAATTTAATAGATCTCAGTGCTCCCAAAATCTATAAATGATGAATCCTCAGGTGGGGAGAAGGGATCCTTTAAATGCATTATTCACAGGAGCTATAAACTACCACACACAAATTGTGAGTGGGTTATTTAATCTCATTCAACTGTTTGGTAGAAGAAGGAGACATCACCGAAAGACTCCTGCCCACAAACTTTCCTATTTTTCTCAACTGTATCAGATGGTGTGAGAAAAACATATATATCACTTCTGTCTCCCAGCCTTGTGTGCTTTATGAGGAACAGCACAAACCAGCACAGAGCTTCCCTTATCTGCATCCCAGCATCCTTGTTTCATAATCTGAGAGCTAAATCCTCTGTGAGATGGTCCTTTGCATTCCCTCCAGAGGCTACAAACCTGAGAGTCTCCCAGGAGCTCAGCAGCCCTCATTAAAGGCTCAGGTTCACACAAAGTGTTATTTTTTTCCAAAGTTAGGAATGACACTGTGAATAGCAGTGGCCAGGGATCAGCAGGTAGAAAATGTTGAGCTACCCACAGCCTGCCATCTAGACAAGCGCATAGAATCACAGAATCACAGAAAGGTTTGGGTTGGAAGGGACCTTAAAGCTCATCCAGTTCCACCCCCCCTGCCAGCAGCAGGGACACCTTCCACTAGACCAGGTTGCTCAAAGCCTCATCCAACCTGGCCTTGAACATTTCCAGGGAGGGGGAAGCCACAGCTTCTCTGGGCAACCTAGGCCACTGTCTCACCACCCTCACAGGAAAAAATTTCTTCCTAATGATATATGCAACACTAATGCAATCAGGGGCTTTACTTTCCTCTAGTGGTTGCTTCATAAATAAGGTTTTTAGTGGCTGTGAGCTTTGCTCTAACTTCCTTCAAGGACAACTGAGGAGTTCTTCAGGTCACATGGTGGAAGGGTTAATGTAGGCTGCTCAGTAGAGTCGGCTCAAAAGAACCCTTTTCCTTTGGAAAATGAGTATTTGTTCTACTTTAAATTTCCCATTATTTTTGGAAAAATATACCTCCTTGTATTATCTACAGAAAAATGTTCACAACTCTGCAATGTGGAAACAGAAAATGTACACAGAAAACTGATAGAAAATAGTTAGTCTGTGTTGAATATGTTATCACTTGGACTTTGATCCCTCTTCTCTCCATCTCTACCAGCACAAGGGACCTGATCTTCTGATCAGCTTCAGGGGGGGCTCACACCTCTGGCCAAGATGTTTTACACTTTGCCTGACACAGGTGCAAGGCAACATATGCAGCCAGAACCAGAAGTGGGTGAACAAACAGGAAGGGCAGGACAGCTCGATTTGGAAGACAGCTGTCCCTAGCCTTTCACTGGGACACTTTTCACTGGCACATGCAGTCCTGACTTTTATTGACTGGGAATCAAGAGCTCAACATGCCCTTGAGAGTCTCTCTTGTGTTCCTATTACATTGCAGCTTTCTGTTTGAACCAAGAGATTGTGGCAAAGGCTAAATTCAGGGGGTGGGAAAAGGAAGAACAGGGGAAAATTGCCTTATTCAGAGACCTTTAAAAGAAGTCAATGTTGAAATCCAAAGTACTCTACAGGAGCTGACAGTGTCACCTTGGCAGAGCAGCCTGGGCAGGGAGAGCTCTCCCTTTGGGGAGTCAGGCACCAGCTGCAGTGACTCCTCGCTGTTCACAGCACCAGGAATCATGTGGGGCTGTTGCCTAAAGCCCTGGTGCCACAGTGCTGGGTACAGCGTGGATGGAAAACAAACAGAAAGATCATTTTTTTTCTGCAAAGACCTCCCAGTCTAAATGCCTGGAGACACAACAGGGAAGAAATTCCTTGGTTGAACTGTAATCCTGTGTATAGGATCTGGCCACACAAATGCACTCCATGTGGCAAGCCTGCTTATGAAAATGATGGATGTCACATCCTCTTCTTTGCAACACACCAGAAACAAAGCTCAGGCAGTCTTCTGTGCTGGGACATCTGTGCCTGCTGCCCTATCAAGAGCTGTACCTGAGCAGATGGGTTCCTGCTATCTCTCACTGTCAGTTAGATGAGAAGGAGCAAGGCTATGGCTGAAGTGCATTTGCAAGAGGACTTTGCAGCTTGTTCCCAAAGACCTCTGCCATGTCTTTGTGGCTTTTTCAGGGTAGGACATCATTGTTTCTTACAGAAGGGCGTTTCACATCTCTAAGTTTGCATATGTACTGTATACTTGCTCGGTGAGCATGGACTTCAGCTTCCCAGGACCGCAAGAGCCAGGGAGCAGGCAGAGAGGAGCAGAGGACTATGTAAAATCCTGACATGGTGGGAAGCAGTCTCCACTTTACCAAAGCAAGCACAGAAAGGCTTCTCAGACACCCAGACACTACTGTGCACTTTCAGGGTCTGGGGAACCCCACTGCTAACCCCAGGTCTGAGACCACAGCACCAACAGCTAACACAGAAGAAGGAAAAAACATCTCGGGCTTTCACTCTCTTGCTTTCAGTTCCTTTTAAATTCTATGGAAAGGGGATTTCCAAAGAATTTTTCATTCTCACGTGTTATCATATATCATGTCCAGCATGCAACACTACCTCTTTTTGGCCTGTGTTTGAACTGATGTTTCTTTTTCTTGTGTTTCTTCCAAATTTATATACTTACATGGCTTCACTGAAGAGAGCTGAATCTGTTAGTCAGGCAAGGATATGTATATCCAGCAATCCCCTCTTTAATAACCACCCTTACCCTGGTGCAGCTGCTTGGACCGTCACCAGTAATATGTCCCTGTCTACTTGGTTCACAGGGGAACGTGATCTTTCACGTTGTAGGAGATTTACACATGGCATTTTTCACTGGAGGAGAATAATGAAAACCCCACCCAAAGTCTCAAAGCTTCCAGGAAGTTCAGATACAAATTTTGCAAATCGGGACCTACTTTTATTTGTCTTTGTTTTTAAACCCCTTATTCTTCTTCCTTTGATGATTTTCCCTGCTGTTGTGGACAAACAAAAAGCAACTGGAGGCAGTACTGTACAGCCCAGGATTGCTCTCCAGCACCCTGGTCCAGCTGTGCACCCTGTCCACACCCCAGTCATGTGCTGGGAGGAGACAGGAGGTGGCATGTCCCCTTCCCCAGTCCACAATGGTGAAGTGCAATGTGTCCTCCCATCTGGACGATCAGGGGAGCACAACTGCCCTTACCCTGCACTCTAGACACCACCACTGTGGAGGAAACCACTGTTGTGGAGGACACCACTCCACAAAGGACAGCAGAAGGGAAACCATGGCACTTGAAGGAGAAAAGCACCCTTTATCCTGGCAGGCAAGCACACGTCTGAGCTCATTTCCAAAATATGCAAGACACATTGCAAACCCTCGAGCCCAATCTATGATGACAGCTTCATCTCTAGAGCTCTCTGGAGAGGAAGAGCCTCAGTGTGTTGATGATGTGACAGTGTACTTCACAAGGGTCAGGCCAAGATCAGGCCATGTGTCCTAAAGCCCTTCCCACCTGCAGTTATCCCTGGCTCAGCATCACCTAGAGCTTTGAAAGAGCCTTCAGGCTGAGATGCAGCTGTGTGGACAACCAGCAAAAGACCTGGGCCTGCCTCAACTTGCTCCCTCACCCACTTTCCACCTCTTGGCACAGGAACATACATCATCAGCAGAACAGTTAATTTGCCACAGATGAAAGCAAACAGAGAAGTGCTCTCTCCAATCTTTTCTCTCCGGGAAACCTCAAAGGCTAGGACTGTCCACATTGGTGCTAAGAAAGGGAACTGGTCCCTCACTGCCTGGAAGAGAGCAACCCCAGGAGAGAGGTGGAGAGTCCAGGTGTCCAACACTTGTTGGGCTTGGCCATAGCCCTAGAGGGGCCAGTACTGAAGGCCAGTAAGACTGCATGACCCATGGAGATGGTGTTCACAGGTGTCTATTCTCAAGTGACATGATAGCAAAAATTACTTACAGGGATTTATCAACAGTCTGTGAATTCTCAAATAAGCCCAAACTTTGGAGGCCTAATGGCTTCACGCAATTTTCCACCATTCACAGAACCACTGGGAATAGCTCAATAACCAGAGGTCTGCCTGAAATGTATGCTTGCATAGCTGTAAAGTAAGTGTCATAAAGTGTCATAAATGCACCCAAAAAGTAAAACCATCTACCTAAACACATGAACACACACCCACAAAACATTTTTTTCTTTGGTATTTTATCTGCAGATCATAAGTATTTGGCTTACAACAGGATTCCTATTATCAGAATCTCACTCATAAAGTAATTTGTCTGACCATCAGGTTTATGTGGAAAATAAAAATGCGACTTGGTGAAATGAGAGGGAGGATGCAAAGTGGTTTTCAAGTCATCTCAGTGGTTGATTTTCTCCCAGCCTTGGAAAAGGGTACTGCTAGGGAGAAACTTTAAAGAACACATGAAAACGTTAATGAAGGTTGGAATGATGTCTGGTATCCAGCCCAATAATTCTCCTCCCAGTAATTTCTTTAAGCCTCATACTTGGAGTTCAGTAGGTCATAAATTTTGCCTGTTCTGAAGTTAACTGGATTCACGAGATGTAAATGTATTACTCATCCACTGGTTAATTTGTATGCTCATTGCTTTCCAACCTCTCCACAAATTGATTTTTAGATTCGTTATTTAGCAAGGAAGATATCTCCTAGCTCGTCCCTTAGAAGGTCACAGATATAACGTGATGCTGCTGGCTGCCACAGGGAAGAAGAAAGTCAAACAGAGGGCTGGAGCACAAGTTTCTCCGTCTCAAGCTCAGTCAAAAGTCAATCAAGGTGCAAGCTGCATTTGGCACGTGCCTCTTCAGGGCAATGCTCCAGACAGGGAAGCAGAACAACAGGGTGATGGACCATGGAGAAGGGAAGTTGGGCAGCAAAAAAGCTGAGCAACACAGGCCTGGACCGAGAGGGTACAAGCTCACATACGCTCCAGGTGATCTCTTTCTTCTTATTTTCATCTCTCTGTACTTTCTGGATTCATCTCCCAGGTTGAACCCCACAGGCTGGTGGCCTCAGTCCTCTTAGTAGGACTCTGCTGGTTTTTTATCCCATTTGAAGGATGCTGTCCAGGGCTGTCAATGTCCTTGCTGGCATCCTGTTATCTCCACAAGCTGTCCACAGCCAGTGACTACTTCCCACTTGAGACAAGTGGAGAAAAGTCCAGAGGGAATTAGGTCATCTTGATCTGAGCCCTCTGACTGTTTGACTCAGCGTGATATCTTGGTGGTGCATAGCTCTCCACGCACATTAGGAAGCTGGTTTCGGTTGCTGCTTGGCACTGAGGTGTGATGTCTGCATCTCAGTAGTTATCTCAGCCAGGCCTGGGACCATGGTGTGCCTGCTGGGTGAGCCTCAGTGCCAGTTCCAGTGCTGCCAGCTTGTCGTGCTTTCCATGAAAAGATGTCAGCACTTAGAAATGTGCAAGTCTAACAATTTGGAAGTAAGGCTGGAATATGAATCCATTCCAGATCTAACATCTCTGGGTCTTCATGGGGCTTCAGGAAGATTAACCTTCACCTGCAAGCAGGTTTTCTTAAAAAAAGACACAAAGACATGGCCCGGATCATCATCAGTAAATTAAAGACTCAATAAACTGAATCATTAATCAGAGTTACCCTTCTGATTTACATGAGACACAAAGCTGCATGATAGACCTCTGGAAATCTCTCCTGCATGCCACATTGAATTCTCCTATTATAGAAGTTCCTCAACTCCTTTAAGGAGCAAGTTTCACTTATATTAACCTTTCACTTATATTAACCTTCATATACAGGTGCTCATGATATTCTTCCTTCACTCTTCTTTAGGGCATTACATCCATGGTCACACAGCCATGGCTTGGTCCCTGCTTTCACTTTTTTTTGTTTTTTTGGGTGGTTTTTTTTTTAGCTGATTATATTTTGACAGTGATTTTGCAGCTTTTATGTACTGTCTCCCACCGTTTGTATTCTAGGAAACATTTACTGCCTGTCTGGCTTGCCAGCACTAGGATTGCTCACCATCCCTTGGGAACAATGAGAAATGATCTGTCAGAATTTACCCACTTCCCAGCCCTCCCTGTTTACTACAAGGACCCCATGGACAAGAAAACAAATAGATTACTACAATTTATATCTCTCTGGGTAATGTCCTGCAGCTCCTTATCTTCCCAACTGGGATATTGTTCACTTTGTTGGGCCTCTTTCAGTTTAGGAATTGTGTCATAATGACATCCGCAGTGGTGAAAAATTGCCTGTCTGACAGCAACAGTGTTATGGGAAAATCAAGATTTTTTTCCCCTTCCTTCTCCTCTCAGATGTGCTTATCATAATGTAATGGAAATTAGAGCTTGGCGGGAAAAGGTTTCTGAGTCCCATTAAAACTTTTTGTGATTTCCAAAGGTTCCTCATTCTTCAGTGAGACAAAACCCAGAGCTTCCATCTTGTAAGATAGAAGTGAAATGATCATGTTGGCCAAACCCCAGCATGGTGGCACCATGCTTCTGCCCCACTCTGGGAGGCTGGGGCTCAAGTGTCTGTTGCTGATATGTCCAGGACAAATGATGAACAGACCAGGGGGGCTTTTGGCTATCCTGAAGTGGTTCTGCCTCTTAAACTCTCTACCAAAGGTGCTCCATTTTTTATTCAAATGTCTCTTTGAAACCATGACTTGATCTTGGGATTTCCACATCGCTTGGTGCTGACCTTTTGGAGAGTGATAACCTGGCCAGGGGTATGCAGACCTGAGGATCCTCCAGCCTTTCCCTAAAATAATTTCCAAGATTGGCTAGATTTACAGTTGGACTCAATGATCTCAAAAGTCTTTTCCAAACTAAATTATTCCATGAGTCTATGATTTTAAAACCCATTAAAATTGGGGCGGTTTTGACACATCAGCATTTTTTGCCAAAAATGCATTTGTCTGAAAAATTAGCAACCAACTCTAGCAGGAGTTTAAGCACAGAAGCATGGTATGTGTTGGGTTATTAGTGAAGAAGTCTCCCTCTCCTTCGTCTTTCACTTATTGTTCATCACTTTCCAAACTCTTCCTTAAATTAAATCAACAACCACTGTCAAGGTCCTCTTCACCTCTCAAGACACCTTCAAGATCACCCAGAAACCATCTCATCGTGTTCTACCTTAGACCTACATGGTGGTGATCTCAGGAGCCAGGTGGTCTCAGGTGGCCTCAGCTCTTTACACCTCAGACCACAATTGAGTCTTTTACTTTTGCTGCCTCCAGGGTAACTGGAGTTGGGAGTCCCTTCACTGAGGACTTTTTAATTAACTCATTATGCTCTGCCTCCTCATGTCTCTGCCCTGAAAAGACAAGTGGTTCAAAGGAAATGGCAAGGAGGGAGGTGGTTCTTCATGCTTGCAGAAACCTCTGTTGCTTGTTTAGCCTGTGAAGCCCATAAAGAAATTTCACTGGGATGGCTCAGATTTCCATTCATGCTCAGCCTGTCCTCACTGAATAGTGCTTACCACTTAACACCAACATCCTCCACACCTCCCAGTCTGCACAACACATCTCATTCATCCCCACATTCACCCGAAAAGGCATGAGCATCCTTGTCTGAGGCCTCCTGATGTAATCAATTTGCTTAAGATCCTCATTTAACTTTTCCCTTTAACCTCTCCTGCTCACGTGGGGAAGCCTGCCAGATCAACAGTGCTGGAGGAGGGACCCCTGTGGCCCACTGAAGGGCAGCAATACCACAAGGAAGTGGCATGAAAGGCTTCCAACCCACTTGCTTGTCTCTCTCCCAGAAGAGCCATCTTCTCTGGCAAGATTATTCACTCTGGCCCATCAATCCCAAGCCCATTCCCAGCAAGAGGGTCTTATTAATACAGGCTGAATGGAGTGGGAGGTTTGTGGTCTAGAAGATTTTCCCTTAGGAACAGGAGTTAGACCACCAACCCTTTCACATTGACCACCCAGATGGCAATAAACTTTGGCCAGTGTTGGCACGGGCTGAGTTTGAGGTCGGACATAGTGCTGCTGAATAGATGGGTTGAAGCTGTCTGGGAATGAGGATGGGGGAGGATGCAAGGAGACTGTGGGGAATTGTTTAAGAGAGCTCTGAGAAATATTGGTCGAGTGCTTCCATTTAATTATTCACTCTGCTTAATTTGCTCTTGGACAAGATGAATCGTCCTTTGACTGCACAGTCTGGAAGCAAGTCCTTCCTGACTAAACAGACTCAGCATTAAATGGTAAAATAAATGGAGACCAAGCAAAGAAAAATCCTCCTCTCAGATTGATCATGTCAGGGATCCTGTAGGGAAGCCAGAGCTGATAGAAATATAAACACAAATTCTGCCACTTGCCAGAATACGTTTCTACAGTTCTGCCTTTATTCCAGCTATGATTTTTTCAGGCAATTTAGTGTTTGCAGAAAATACTCCACTGACAGTGTTGTCAATGTCACTGCAGCTGGTATGGACTGGAGGTCTGGGTGGATGAGTAGCACAGTCAGAGCTGATCTAACTACACAGCCATTGTCCCATGTGCCAGGAGACACACTGGGATTTATCTCTACCTGCTTCAAACACCTGAAAGGTGGGTGTCAGCCCTCAACCTTGCCTGTCTTCATAGTCTTCATCATCTCTCTTCACAGAGAAGAAGACAACACTATGGACTAACTCTGACATGTCCATCTCAGGTGTCTGTTGGAGGGCTTGTCTCAGTGACCACAGCTGCAACCATACAGATGCAAACATCTGGTCCAGTCAGACTCATTTTGGGGCTCCCCTCCCAGATCAGGCGCTGGCCACCCAAGGGGCAGTACATGGAGAAGTTGATTCTACTTTCTGCTCTATCCTATGCAGGTATGAAATATTTTAGGGCATTTATTAAATACCTAAAGGTATTTATGGGCTATCCAGCCCAGCAGGATCCCCATCTGCATTTGACTTCAAAGCAGTAATTATATAAATAACGGATGGGTGGATTTACACAGGAGTAAAGTAGCAACATCTTCAGCTCTTGATTTTTAACCACTGACTACCAACAAAGACTTTTAGGCAAACTAGAATTATTCATTTACTAACCTCAACCCTTGAACTGAACGACTGGCAGCTACAACTCCAGTCTGAAATTGTTCAACCCTCATTTTCAGGTTTTTAAAATAAACAGGTCCAAGCTTCACACAATAAAGATGTGAAAATTCTTCCAACACAAATGTCTGAGCCTAGTGCATGCTACATTAATTTTATTTTCCTTCTTTCATCCTGATTAAACTGTCCACTAGTAATTCTTTGCCTCTGGCCAAATGCAAACACAACTCTGCCACTAATAGGAATTGAGTATGTCTGCATAAAAATACAATTAAAGTAACAGTACACTTCACATTTCATGCCACTCAAATTCTCTGTTATTACAGGATTTCTCATGCATTGTTAGAATTTTTTTGCATTACACACTAAGCAACTGATTTTCTTCTCTGGTCAATCAGCATTAAATGTAATTTTGTGCACTATCCTGGCTTGAAATTATAATAATAATTAAAAAATCCTGTCCCAGATGTTTGAGATATTTTTTTCCTCTTCTGAGAAAGGTTTAGAGATGTGAAAGATTTTCCCATCGAGAGTTGGAAGAAATCCATGAGCTTTTAAATTTTTTGGCAAAACTCAGAATCACCAGACAGTTACATGCTAAGGATACTCCTGAGGTGAGTGAAGGTTGACATTCAAGTCACTGTTCTGAGCAAAACAGAGAATAGGTTTGACCCCAGCAGATATAGCTGGAGAGGAGGCTGTTTTCAGCACTGACCCAGTTATTGCATCCCAAGAAGGGAAAGGGTTAAGGCTTTTCCTCGGGCTGTAATTCCTACTCTGCTCCCAAAGTCAGATGGACTTGGTACCCAAAGTTTTGCCTTTGAAAATGGTCATTTCTTAATGACAAAAGTCTATTCAGAAAGCTCCCACCCAGCACTACTGGATACATCTGAATCAGGGCAAGCAACGCCAGCTCACCCAACCAAAGGGTCAAGTCTGTCCTTCAAAGAAAATGACATCATAAAATCATGGATTCATAGAATAGTTTGGGTTGGAAGGGACCTTTAAAGGTCATCTAGTCCACCCCCCCTGCAGTGAACAGGGACATCTTCAACTCGATCAGGTTGCTCAGAGCCCTGTCCAAGTTGACCTTGAATGTTTCCAACCATGGGACTTCTACCACCTCTTTGGGCAACCTGTTTCAGTGTTCTCATTGTAAAAAAATTCTTCTTTATATCTAGTCAGAATCTACCTTCTTTTAGTTTAAAACCATTGCCCCTTGTCCCTTCAGGGTTTTTCTTCCTGAGCCAGTCAGGACAATTCAGTAATTCCCAGTGCCTTTCCATCACATAACTGTTTGCACCCTACTGAAGTGCTGCCACTTGGATTGGGTACGCCCATGTGCTCACACTTTGCAGTAGGGACAAGTCAATGTATTGGGGACAGTTTTCTCTCTCATGTGCTTCAGCCCAGAAGAAGCTGCATTTATTGAGGTTTGGGAAGGTCTTTCTTCTGAGAGCCTTTCAGACGTTACACTGAATAACTGTGAAGGGCAGAGTCAGAAAGCGCTAGTTGAATTAATTAAGTTGTATTAAATCCTTGTCTCACACGCATGAGGTTAAAGGCCAGAACCTTTGCAAAGTGTACTGTCAACCTGGTGTGGGAAACAATTAAACACTTGTAGAAAATTGCAGGTTTATCTGCATTGGTTGCATTTAAAAAAAAGAGCCCTAACACAGCAACCCATCCCATAACTCTCTAAGCAACCTCTGAACCTCGTTCTATAGCCAACTAATTCAATAACTTCTTTTATATCTGCTGGAATCCAACTTGAGCAAAAAGAGCTCAGCAACCCTTTTTATCGCCTGCCAGCGCTCCAGCAGTCCTCAGAGAAGGTTCCAATAGGTCATAATTTAGTCAGTATTTTACTTTGCAAAACACATGAAAACCCTTTGACATCAAAAGCAGTAGATTTACAGATGCTGGGCATTTACAGATATCGTTGTTCTGCTGAAGTACGAGTGTGCTCACTAGTTCAGATTAAACTTCTATTACTTCCTCAGAATGAAAATTGGCACTCGTCCATCAGCTCCCCAAATTCAGTTCAACAGCTCCTACCAATTTGCAACCTCTTTTTCCTCTGGCTTGCCTATACCTGGGCTGCTGCAGTCAGATACGTGCTACCCCCCAGCATCCCCCACAGCCATGCCTTGTGTATAGCTGCTTCACAAGTGCATTTGTCTGCTAGTTCATATGTTACACAGTAATCTGGCAGGAGCTCTAACTGTTTAATAGGAAGAAAAAAGAAAGCTTCTTTCATTTGGGACTCTTTCACCTCTTGGCAACACTCAAGACAATCACTTAGAAAGCCTTGGGAAAACTCAAGTTCCCTGCCGGTACATGGCTGTGTTTGTGAAGCAAAAAGACCTTGTAGCACACAAATCTGTTGACATTTGAGTGCAAGAGCCTTGACACCAGTGTGGTGGGCAGCTCAAGCCAGGCAGGATGAATCCCACCCACCTGCAGGTCTGATGTGCCCCATGAGCATCACAGAGTCCTTAAGATGCCCTTGCAGAGCCCATCATCACTACAGTCAAAGCAAGGAGATACTTCCATGGATCAGCACTATGCCATGCTGATGTGTCCAAACCTGCTCTGCATGGTGGGAGCAGCAGAGCCACATAAGCTCAGCATCAGCACAGCACGTGGCTTCACCATGTTTGGACCCAGCACTGATCCCAGTATCTTGTGTGCCAACTGACTGGTTGTGGAGGTCTACCCAACTGGTAGAGTCACACCTGCCCAGTTTAGCTTCACTGTCAGGGCAGGAGTGCAAAACTGACCCAAGGAGCTGGAACACTCTGTGGGTGGCTAAGTCAAATTTTGGGCTGCCTTAGCTGGAAGCCAGTATGTGTGTATCTGTCCTCACGTTCCTGAGGACAGACCGTGTATCTGGGACTCACAGCGCTGATGCAGTGGTGGGGAAGACTCAGGGGATGAGGACAATGGAGCTGTGTTCTTCACCACAGCAGGAGCTTTTGCTCAGTGCATTTTTCAGAATGTAAATAAGGTTGGGAGGGATGTGGATGGCTCATCTAGTGCCCTCTTTTGGTTACTGACGGTTTCCTTTGGGTATGCAACTGAAGAGGTTTAATTTTATGGTGTCTGCCCTGGGGACAGAAGAGCTTTCTATTTCCCCTTCTTCACTGATGCTTTTGTCCATGAACCAATCAGTTTCATTAAAAGATAGGTTTTGCTGAAGATGC
Source organism: Antrostomus carolinensis (assembly GCF_000700745.2). Lineage (NCBI taxonomy): Eukaryota > Metazoa > Chordata > Aves > Caprimulgiformes > Caprimulgidae > Antrostomus > Antrostomus carolinensis. Next base: position 35,198 of record NW_010340758.1, on the reverse strand, counting down.
ATCCAGCAGTAGATTGCTCTGCCACAGTGTGGGACTAGTGTGGATAGATGTGAATTTTGCAGGACTCCTGGCTTCTGTTTCAAAATCTGCATTAACTCCTGAGTTGATCCTTGGCCTATCACATGCTAAAATCTTCTTGTCTTACTGAAGTGGTCAGGAAGACAGCACCAGTCTCATTAGACCCTTTCTGAAGTAATCTACTTTGGGTTCTGCGTGTAATATTTTTCTTTAGTCTTTATTTTTACCACATTAAATTTGTCATGGGAGGGAGAAGATCCTTTTATTCGTCACTCAGCCCAGTGGCACTGGGCTTCCTCCTTGCAAGGAAGACAGGACATGTTCCTCGTCACTGCTCTTCTCTTCGGCAGTCTCACCTACCAGCTTTGTTTAGGAAATGATCCCAGCAAATGCATCACAGGCAGGGGCAGCCAAGCACCACTCACCTGAGGGTTTAGTGAGGCTTCTTTGAGCCCATCTTCTTTTCTGCATGGAAGCAGTGTAGGGGAGAACCCATTGACTCACCTGCATCACCCTAAAGTGCCCTTTTAGATGCCTGCTCCTGGCACTGAAGAAAAGCAGAAGGTTTCCCCTCGAAACACTCAAAATGTTCAGAAACTCTTGCCCTGACAACTCCAGCAATGCTAAAAACATCACATTTCACCTGCAGGTGTTATCCCCAACCAAATCCCTTCTGTTGTCACTACAATGACAGCAGAGTTGTCGCTTTCCAGAGACAGGCTGGTCCATGAGGTACAGATCTGCCCTTGAAGAGTCATTTCCCTCGGCTTTGCCTTGTGTTCAGTGGTTTGCGAGAGTGTGTGCAATGTTGCTGACATATGCTGCTGCAGGGTTTATTCTGCTCCAAGCGTGTTCTCAAAGTCCTTCAGCTTCACCAAGTAGGATTCCTCCAACCTGTCCTAATCTCCGTGGATCCATTTTCTGTGCATCCTGACTGTATGTGGTGGTTTCACTAAGCTAACACTTGGTTAACACTTGGCTAGCAGCCAAACAATCGCTTGCTCACTCCCCCACCCCACCAAGAGGACAGAGGAGAGAATTGGGGACAAGGGTAAGGGGACTTATAGGTTGAGATAAGAGCAATTTAATAACTGAAATAAAATTTAAAAAAAATAATAATATTAAAATAGTAATGATAATAATAATAGTAATAAAATATGCAAGTGAGTGATGTTTATACACAGTGCAATTGCTCACCAACCACAGACCAAGCCCAGCCCATTCCCAGATAACAATCCCAGAGGAGCGACAATCCCGAACCGAAACGACAATCCCGAACCGAAACCACAATCCCGGGAGAGCCAGAGCCCGAGCGAAAGCCAGAGAGAGCAAGAGAAGAAGAGACCCTCATTAATATCCTGACCATGACGTGATATGATATCGAATATCCCACTGGCGTATCCAATGCCAATTTAGCTTATTAATTTAAATATTCCTCACCCCCTTAGATCTTGCACTTGTAGACTGACAAAACACAAAGTCCGACACTTCCAGTGACAAAAATTAAAACATCCACCCTTCCCCTCCATCCCTTGAAAACCTCCCAGTCCTTTAACAAGCCAAAGCACAAGGACTTTTTAAAACCCACGATGGCAGCACGGCAGAAGTGCCGGTGGAGACAGTGGAGCAGCTGTGTGTTGGGGAGCAGGAGGAAGGCAGCGGGGCAGGGGTCCCTGGCAGCAGAGCAGCATGGAGGGGATGGCAGCTGCAAGACAGACGGCAGCTCCGCAGCCCCACGCCAGGGAGAGGGAAGCTCCTTCCAGCTCATCCGTGCTGCCGCTGCACGCACACATCCTCATTAATAACAGCCAGCGGATGTGATGGATCGCACTCGGGGATGAATTACGGCCAACTGCCTGGCGCTGCCCTGGAAAAGCTGCTTTTAGCCAAAAGCTGGGCAAGTTTTTTCCTCCATCCTGCCAGGTTTTGGAAATCTGAGGGTCGTTTTCGATTTGCTTGCTAAGATGAAGTTACTTGTATTGCCTCCTGTTTGCTGTGGGGTGATGATGTGCTCTGGGTAGCAAAGAGGGATGCAGCTGGTGCTCGGGGAGAGCTGTCTGTGCTACAAACCAGGGAGTAGCTTCTCCCAAATGGATGTGTTGCTGTTATTGAGATGTTCTTTTTCTTTTGGTAAACAAAAATATTGCTTAACTAGGAAAGTAATAGGATTCAGACTAAATTTAGATATTGTGGTTTCAGGATATTTGCACCTCTGATTGTTGAGCTTCAGATGGGAGGGTAGAGACCAAAAAAAAAATAAAAAAAAAAGCAAAACACAACAACAAAAAACCCCCAAAAAATGAATAACAACAACAAAAGAAGAAAAACAAACAAAGCACACACAAACTGGAAGATGCTGGAATCACAGAGTCACTGAATGGTCAGGGTTGGAAGGACCTCTGGAGACCATCTAGTTCAACCCCCCTGCCGAAGCAGGTTCACCTTGAGCAGATTGCACCGGATCACATCCAGGCGGGTTTGGAACATCTCCAGAGATGGAGACTCCACACCCTCTCTGGGCAGCCTGTCCCAGTGCTCTGGCACCCTCACAGTAAAGAAGTTCTTCTTCATGTTCAGGTGAAGTTTCCTGTGGTCCAGTTTGTACCCATTGCCCTTTGTCCTGTTGCTGGGCACCACTGAAGAGTCTGGCCCCATCCTCTTGACAGACAGTGAAAAAATTGAGTGAAAAAAGAAAATAAAAGCACTGTTAAAGGCCTCCTTGGTCTCACCCAGGACTGTTGTATCACTGATAATCAACAGCCTGAGATTAATTTTCTAAACAGAAATTTTTTAAGTTCAAAGTGTTTCGCACAGGAACTGGATGTTACACCAACATCAAGTCAAGTTGAAAAGATTCGTTGAAACAGCTTTAAAAGTTTATTTGTTTCCCTGAAACAGCTCTGAGAATATGCAGAGTTATTTCTGCCATGAGATTATACTGGATTCAAATAAATATGGCCATGGTATGAATAAATAAATAAATAAATACTATGCATCAAAGCTCACCTAAAATAGAAACCTTTACAGGAAACAGGACAGATTTTCCAGTGGTGTAAACTAATCTCTCCTCATTGAAACAAGCCAGCCTGTGCTGAAGCTGAGCACCTGGTGTTAATTTATTTTTATATATTTTATACATCTGAGTGGCAAACACTAAAAGCAGCTGCCTGCCTTTAACGAGTGGTTGTCATTGACCTGAGCGGATGAGAACAAGTTGACTGGTGTTACAGATCTCACTGGTACCATCAGACCAACCTCACAGTCAGACATATTTCTCGGCATCATTGGGTTGTCCTGGCATGATGGGGCTTGGGTGAGAACCCTGAAGGGTTTATAACAGCAAATGTATGCAGAGTGGCATTAGAAGTGAAACGATATAAATCACCTTCCTAACAAAACTGATTTAACTGCTGCTGAGTCTCAGTGCTTTTTCTCTGTTTATATTTCTACAGCCCCTCACCAAGATACTGTGACAACCTTAGCACCTCCAAAGACTGTGGAGTGAGAAATGGTAGAGATTGGGACATGAAGTCCAGAGCTGGAAATACTTCCCTCATGCCAGGGCATTTACAGAGCATTTGAAGGTTCCATGCGACCCTTTGGGGAAGGAAACCATGCATCCACTTCTGTTGGGAAACTGAGGCAGGGATGAGTTGTGCCTTGCAGGTTCACCCATCAGAAACTATTTCTTCCAAGTTCCAGTGGCTCTCTGCCACTGTTGGGCAGTTATTTGTTATGATGCCATCCCTGCTGTGAGCCAAACCTTCAGGGAGAAGCCAGGGGGTGATGGTCATATGGGGTTTGATTTCATGGGAATATAGGATAAAAACATACTGAGATTTGTATTCATTTCCTTCATTTGCATCTGATTTCTAAACGTTCAGAGTCATATTTTTAAGATTTTCCCACAGGCAGCAAGGCTGTGAATTTTCTTAAAATATATATTGCACAAAGCAAGCTGATAGTCACACAGAACCTCAAGACTCCAGGAACGAGGGATTAAAAAAAAAAAAGAGAGGAACACTCCCTTCCTGTTGCTATCTGAAAGCTCAGGCTACAACCACCCCATCTGACAAAACAAGGACCCCTGTACCCAGCAACACATACTCCCATCACCCCATCTAGGGGATGGATACGATGCTGGGGTTTGAATGCTATAACTAAAATCGAACGGCAGCTTTGGGACTATCACTTTGTCCAGGCAGAGGCTACCAAAGGTGACAGGTTTATTGACAGCAGACGCTGGATCACCTCATTCTTCTTGCAAAGAGATACCTTTGTGGACCCACACGTCTACATCTACCTCTCCCCTGGCAGTGCTCGATCTAAAATTAGCCGGGTGGATTTAACATCACACAGCTTCCCTCTGCTTTCGAGTGCTCAGCCTCCTGCTATATTTAAACCAAAGGCAACTGGTAAACAAAGGTTTGGTGCGCTCTGCTCTGACAGAAATAGGCACTGCAGCTATTTTTATCCTGCAGACTACACAATGCGTGTCCAAGTTACAACCGGCAGCAATAAATATATCCCAAAGAGGGTCAAGAAGCCTCTGTAAGCAACGAGTAGTAATGAAAATGCTCTGCTCTCTGAATACCAGCAAGGCAGCCTTATCTACTCCCTAATTCCTCCCTTTGAGGCTCATCACACAAAAGCTTTATAGAAAGCAGATGAGGCTGTATGTCATGCTTTGCACATTTTGTTTTGTTTTGTTTTGTTTTTCCTTCCTATCTTTGTATCTTAGCTTACGTTCTGCACTAGAAATATCAAGGCATCTTGACCATAGACTGGATGCATGAGGGACAATTCAGCTCTGCTCAATGCTGACATCCATGGATGAAATGCTAGATATGAAGAATGAGGTTTTTAACATTCAAGTGACTTTCAAGAGAGGTTCTGAGGCTCTGAAGCTCAGAGGCTGAGCTGAATATCCAGATGGCTCCTATAAAAAAGTTAAAGGGAGAGTTGTGGGTCCTAAAAGCTCTCCCAAGCTTAGCAGGCACATCCAACACTGTGATGCCACACCACTCTACCCAGCACAGCTGGGGATGCCCACCTTGACTTGGACCTGCCTCTGGAGCCAGGCTGCATGTCTGCTGTCCCCAGCCAGCAAGCCCAAAAAAGAGCAGAGGTGGCTTCTCCCTTTCCCAGCCCTTCCTTCCCACTCTGGAGACTAACCCCATTCCTGCCACAGCTGAGCAGGCAGTGATGAAGGGATTGTCACTGGAAGCAGCTGAGAGAGTAGTGCCCCATGGCTGGCACACTGGGAACAGCTCAGAGCTTGGGAAAGGAGGGACCTGGGTTCATGGAGCAGCCCTGGCTTCTCCCTTGGCTCTCATTTATTACTCCTACAGGCACAGCGGGGCCTATTTTTTATGCAGCAAATCATTAAAAAGAAAGGAAAGGGAAAAAAAATCCTTTAGTAACAACTGTAAAAAAAGGGGAACAGGGAGGAGGCAAGCATACAACCAACAGACAAATGGAGTCCAGTTAGAAAACACTGACCATTCAGCTGGTAAATGGGACTGCAGAGAGGGTGAGGCTTTACAAAAACATCCTGGTGCAGGGCTGGTCTGGAGCCAAGTGTCTGAGCAAAGAGTGTCTCCTTGTGGGGCCCAGCATCAGTGACCACAGACACAGGTGAACATATCAACATGGCCTTTCCCAAGGAAACTGAGCTTACTGAGCCTTGCTGAAGGTGTGTAGGGATCAGACAGCATGACCTACCAAGGGTGGTTGGGTTAGCTTCACTGCATGGAATTTCAGGTGGCTTGGCTTGCTCCAGCAGGCTCAAGGTATGAGTACAGGAGCCTGTGCATGCCCATTGGATGCCAAAGAAATATATCCAGGGCTATCTGCAGGAGAAGATACTCACTTGTCTTCAGCAGGCTCCTTGCACACAGCTACACATCTTGCTCACCATCCCAGAGATTTAGAAAATCAATGCCCTGAGAAGGGCTTGCTGGGTTGGCTTTTATAACATCCACCTCCTTGGGGCAGAGTTTTGGGGTCCACAACTGACAGCAACAATCATTACCCTCTTCCTTGCTCCTTGCCAGCTTTATTTTATATTTTTTATTCCTCAGTGTAAAAGCTCCCCTAACTAGTCATTAACCTCAGCCACAGGACACAACCATTAAACATTATTGTGGCTGTAACATGGTACATTACTTGCCTTGCAGCTGAAAGTCTTTCCTCCAGCAAGGCAGAAAAAAAGAGACCTGCATTAAAGTCAGGATTCTCCTGCACATGTGTCTAAATCAGCATCTGGCACTGCAGACCTGTTGCAAGGAGCATGTTTGCACAGAGAGGACATGTTATGTGAAGAGTGCTTCTTCCTTGAGTAAACAAACAAGTGGGAAAACACATCTTTGGTTTCATCTCAGAGAACAACTCAGGCATTCAGATCCCATACCCAGCTGTCCCCATGCCAGCACAGCCCACTGCCAAGTGGGCAACATGTCCCTGTGTAGGGACTGTCCTTAAACTGCTCCAGACTTTGTCCATGCTCACAGCTAGTGCTGACCACCCCTGCCACAGTCCTAGAAACAGAAGCTTCTACAGGAATCGACCTTGTGAATGAGACCTGGAGAGGTCCACTGTGCCGCATGCTGTTTGTGGACACCAGCTGAAAGAAGAAAAACTGCTATGGAGCTTTCAGTAGACATGGCTTTCACTGCCCACCTGTGCTACAAACCCCCTATGCTGGATCTTCACAGTGCCTCCAGCAGCTCCAGGAGAGGTTTTCAGCCCTTGCCCACCTTTCCTCCTGGATACACAAACATGCAGAGAGCAAAGTTCCACCATAGCACCTACAATGGTGTTTGCAGTACAGTTACTGTAACAATGGTCCTGAAACACAGATGAGAGGAGGGAGGGTTGGTCACTGCAACCATTCCTTCACACAGTGCCCTGTACAAGCTGCTGTGGCAATCAGCTGCCCGGGAAATGTCCTACATTATTTGGGGAGCCTTCCTGAGAGGAAGACAAATCTCTGGCATCTCAGAGCAGGAGAGAGCTCAGCACATGACCTCCTGAAATGAAATCTCTGCAGATGCAGCCCCAGGCTGATGAGGAGCTGTTGCGATGGGTCATGCCCATTTCCATCCATCAGAGGACCCAATGAGACATGATTGATCTAAACAGAGCTGACAAAGGCTGAAGACCACTTCCCCATCTGGGGACATGCCACCAGGCTAGGGGGAAAAGGCTGCCTTTTCACACATGGGGGCTGTTTTCATCCAGCAGCTCCCTTTTGCCAGTGCAGGGGTCCTACAGCTGCAGCACCCGCCTTGCAGGCTTGGTATGAGCTCCCCTTCCACCTCGCTGACTCCAAGAGTACATCCTAAATCGAAAGCGGCATGACATGAATAGTTCCCCCACCCCCCGAAAGCAGCTAACCTCCCACCGCAGGCTGGGGATCCCCCGGTGTTCATTGTTGTACATCGATGCCTGACAGGGAAGTGCAGCCCTGCGGTTGACAGGTTTTAATGAAGATCTTTGATGTTCAAAGGAAGCGATGGCTGTTTGGTAAGGTCGGTTGAGTTAGAAGAAAGAGGCAGGCTGAAGCCAGCCAAGCTAAGCCTGTTACACTAGCAGGGCCCCATCTGGAGCACTTAAGTGCTGTCTAGTTTGAGCCAGGCAGGTTGGAGGTAGGCAGATACGGAGGGGTTGGTTTCCTGCCAAATGCTGTCTGCATCTCCGAGTTACTGTCTCCATCACTCACCTGGTGCCAGCATTGCCTTGCAGGTCAAAGCCTGAAGTCCACTCTCATTCCTTGTACCCTGGGGCTAAACTCACACTTGTTTTACAATAGAAATGGAAATGTCAGTATTTAATCTAGGAGGTTCTTAACAAATAAGAAGGTGAGGTGCTGGAGCATGTCCAGAGAAGGGCAACAGAGCTGGGAAAGGGTCTGGAGCATAAGTGTGCTGAATTCCCAGCTGAGGGAACTGGGGTTGTTGAGCCTGGAGAAAAGGAGGCTGAGGGGAGATCTTCTGGCTCTGTCCAAGTCCCTTGGAGGAAGGTGGAGAGAGGTGGGGGTGGGTCTGTTCAACCAAGGAACAAGGGACAGGACAAGAGGAAATGGCCTCAAGTTGTGCCCAGGGCAGTTGAGATTGGATGTGAGGAAGAATTTCTTTGCTGCAAGGGTTCTGAGGCATTGGAAGGGGTTGCCCAGGACAGTGGTGGAGTCCCCATCCCTGGAGGGATTGAAGGGTTGTGTAGACATAGTGTTGAGGGACATGGGTTAGTCGGGAACTTGTCAGTGTGAGGTTAATGATTGGACTCGATGATCTTAAAGGGCTTTTCCAATCCAGGCAATTCTGTGAAATCCCTGTAAGACTTACATGGGAATTGCCATTAGTAACCCCAAAGCTTCAACCTCTCTTCTGTAGCCCTAAAATATGTCTCTGGCCAGTAAAATGGAGCCCAGTGGTTGACCACGCTCCATATGGGTGTGTGTATATGTATGTCCATGCTCCCACAAATTCTCTTATGCAAACTGGAGCAGCTTTAGTGGGGAAACAGAGAAACAACCCTATTTTGCCCAGCTGTCTGGGAGTGTTACTGGAGATGAGAGGGAAGAGGACAAATTCACTTAAATAGGGAATTTTGCTTTGCTTCCTTAGAGTATGAAGAGTAAGGCCATTCAGAGGTTTGAATTAGGAGAAACAGTCAGCTGGATATTTCAGAAATTTGTCTTTTTGTCTGCCATAGATTTTTTTATTTTTTTTAACAACAACAAGGGAAAGTTATCAAAAGACACAACAGCAATTTTTGTCCAGATCTGCTGGTGACATATATCAAATTTATCCCCTGACAGACTCCGTCTTTGCTACCAATCATCTCCCTGTGTCTTTCCTAAGTTTTGGGGGGTTTTTTGGTTTGTTTTGTGGTTTTTTTCTTATGATATAAAAGCAGCTGGTCAAGGCTATGAGGAGAGCGTTGGCAGAAGACCAGTTCAGTTTTAACATGTTGACCCAAGCTGCAGGCACTGCATACCAGCAAAACAGATTTTTCTCAGAAACAGCAAAATTTGCAGAGAAATTTTTCTAGCAAAAGGAGAGGAGCTGAGACAAGTCTGAGCAGGACTCCAAGCGTGACCTCGTCAAGCCAATGATTGCATGTTTGTGTTTCCATAGCAGAAAGGAGAGAGGGGTGATGAAGATTGCCAAGGCACTGCCCTTTGCTGTTTCCTAAAAGGTGATGCTAAGATTTTCTGCCCAAGTCTACCACATGAGCAGAGTCACTCCCAACCCACCCATCCTTAGCAGATTCCTGGTTTGAAAATGGTACAAGTGAGACTCAGGCCCAACAGACAACAAAGGACTTTGACTTTCCCTTTAAACTGTACCTTCCCCCAGTGAGAAACTAATTTTCTCACTCAAAAGGAGATTAAAATATCCCCATGACACCTGGTGTGATTCATGCAGGGTTAGAGCACCCATTTCCATGCAGATGTGTTTTGCCTATTGCAGGCTATGGAGGACAGTGGTCACTACTCACCCCAGCCTTGGGAAGGAAGCACGTTGAGATTTTTCCTCAGAGTCAAAACCTATGGTCCAGAGACTGTCTACATTTGGGGGAATGACCTGGACATAGCAGGCACGTATCCTGCCTGGTCACACACCCACAGCTCCAGGAAAAGGGTTGAATGCTGCAAAGAGTCCAGGGCACCTCCACTCCTGCTGTCAACCTCATGGGTTAGAGGCACCGATGACAATTTGGCTTGCAATTTCTGCCTTAGGAAGTCATGTCAGGGTAACCCTGCGCTAAAGCTATCTCCAAGACCTTTGTGAGGTTTCATTACAGCATTAGGAAGCATTTTAGTCTGGTTCCCTGGGGGAATGAGGCTTTGGTTACTGTAGTGTCTGTCTGTGCACATCTTAGTCTTGACTTTTCTAAGAACTTCAAAACTTGTAGAGCAATTTTGGCCATTTGACCGAGTCCTCCCTCAAAGATATTTAATTGCTACTAGCTTTGTGAACACAGGTGGGCAGGGAGAGGAGTTAGGCTCCATCTCTGCACCTGCAGCACAAGCCCAGAGGTACCAAGCTAACCATCAGAGAAACCTCCTGGGTGAGAGACACAGAATGCTCTGGAGACATTTCCATCAGAGCTGATACCTCATGATATGCATTATACTCCTTCCACAAGGCAAAAAAGTCATGGGGAGCCTCCATGAGAGCTGAAACTCATATGAACAGCTTGCTTGCTAAAGGAGAGTGAACCTGGATGATTGCTCACGGTGCTTTGAGTCCAAGTCTTGCAAACCACGGGCTGGTGGAAGAGCTCTGCCCTCCTCCCTGCACTTGCTGGTGGCCAAATGATTCATGTCACAAGAAGGGAAATGCAAAAGCAAAGCATAAATGAATCACCCTCCGCTGCAGGTCATTTAATTCAGTCTCCTATCAGAAGGCAAATGTTTTTGCACAGTCTAATTAGGTATTTCATTGTAATGGCAGCTATATGATTTTTTCCCCCCCTTCTTTACATCTTTCAGCAAAATAGCAAAAAACTTAATGGATATTTAAAATAAAAAAAGAACCAGTGCTACCTTGGAACAAGCCCCGTGTGCCATATGGCTGAGACAGGACAGTTGCAAAATCCTGCAACGCGCTCATTACATGCGTTGTCTACACTGTAGTGCTCTCTCTGCTTCATGCCTCCTCTGCCCTAGTTCCCAGACTTTGGGGTATAATTATAGAATAACAGCAACTGAAGCTGGTTTTAAAAAGATGGTCTTTTTCCATGGGAAAAAATCTGAACAAAATAACAAAAAAAATAGCATTTTTCTTGGCAATGTATTATTTTTTCTCTTTTTTTTTTTTTTTTTTTTTTTTTTTGAGAAATTGAGAACAGAAAATGTTCCATCTTCCTCCCCCTCCTGCCCACCTGTTTTTGGAAGAAAGCAGGGAGGAAAAAGAAGGGAAAAACCCTATGTTTTTAAGCTTGTTGTTTTCAAAGGTACCAAAATATTTCTACCAAAGCTGACATTTTCTAAGGAAGTTCTCTTTTTACCTATAAAGCCCCTTTGAGTTCAGAAAAGTACAACTGCTTGTCAGAACAAAATGAAGAGAGAAAAAAAAAAAAAAAGCCCCTTTGTTAACTTTCCTCCCCAAAGCTATTGCAAGGTGGCAATGAAAACACAGACACTTCTGGGTGAGGAGACTGCAGCTTGGGAGGTGAGGAGTACTTTCCCTATGGATAAGATCTGCTCAGACATTAGCATCATGGTGAGACTTTTGTGTTGGGGCTGGCAAGGCTTAATCTTTATGGTTTCAACCATAAGAACTGTGCTGGATAAAGTACATGGGGGATTTGGGGCAGGATCAGGGTCCCCTTGGCCTTTTGCATCTCAGTCTGGGAGGTTGAAGAGCCAGCAGGGTCCATCCAGAAGCACACACAGGGTGCAGAGGCTGAAGGACCTCTCTGCTGCTGAAAGACACCGAGCAACACAAAGTTGCAGAGCAGGTGGGAGGAAGGTAGGCATGGCCCTGCAGGTATGAAAAACCACCTCAATTTTCAGAATAAAAGTGTCTGAGTAGCACTGTACGATGCACACAGGGTCCTGACACTCCTTCAGGGAGGGGTTAATATTGCAAAAGAGATCAGTCACCTCAGACTCAGGTCCGTTCACCACTAACAGAGGAAGTCATCCCATCACACACAGCATCCAAGGAAAGCCATGGGCTACGGTCTCTGAGATCTTCTCCATTCCCTCTCCAGCTGTAAACAAAGGCCTCTTGCTGGCACCATCTCTCATGTAGAAATTTTAGCACACCTCTGGGCTATGTTTACATTTCCACCAAAGTGGACAATTTATTGTGGGAGGGATGCAGAATTCAGAGAACTGGAGGCTGAATCTTTCATTCATGACCATGCCCTTGTGTAAGGACACAGCCTTTCCCCAGACCTTCAACTGGGAAACAGCAGAGTGTCCGTGCCTAAACCCACCACCACCAAACCCTACAGCTAGGAAGCCCCATTACCTCCATCCAGATGTGGGCTGTGAGAACAAGAGCCTTGCAGTAAAAACAAGGCTTCTTGCAAATGTTTCACCCAGCAGCTCGCACACTTGGAAGCACAATCTCACTTGCAGTGCCCTCATCTATCTAGCTCGAGCCCTTCCCTGCCTATGATAGATTATTTTCATTAACATTTCTTTGCTGTGGCTCTACCATTGCGACTGCTGTGCCAGTGACGCAGAGTGAGCACTCACATGGGGGTAGATGACAAGAGATGAAATGTTGGTGGTCAGGCCATATAAAAGCTTAGTTTTGGCTGCTCAGTGCTGTCCTGTGCATGCTTGTGTTGGACTAATGTCAGCCTGTCTGCAGGGAAGTCTCAGATGGAATCACAGAATCACAGAGTTGCCTAGATTGGAAAAGACCTTTGAGATCATAGAGTCCAATCATTAACCTCACACTGACAAGTCCCCAACTAACCATGTCCTTCAGCACTATGTCTACATGACTCTTCAATCCCTCCAGGGATGGGGACTCCACCACTGCCCGGGGCAACCCCTTCCAATGCCTCAGAACCCTTTCAACAAAGAAATTCTTCCTCACATCCAATCTCAACTGCCCTTGGTGCAACTTGAGGCCATTTCCTCTTGTCTTGTCACTTGTTCCTGGGTTGAACAGACCCACCCCCACCTCTCTACACCCTCCTTTCAGATAGTTAGAGAGAGACAGAAGGTCTCCCCTGAGGGAGGTGTTATTCTGTTCCATCTCCATCCTGCTTCCCTCCTTCCCTGGTTGACTCAATGGCACTTCTCCATCATGAGGTTCTGTTTGCAAATCCTCTGTGCAATATCAACGTCCTGCTATCTGTACCTGCCTTACATTTCTCATGTCATTCTGCCTGCCACAGACAGAGGATGCACTGCTGTCTGTGGGTTACTTGGAGAGATCATCATTCCCTGAAGCACTAAGCATTTTGCAGCATTTGCATGGGCTTATTTTCAAGCGTTTTGCATCACCAATTCACCCCAGTCCAAATTATCCTCTTACAAAACTCAGTAAGTCAAAACACTGCATCAAAATATACCTTTTTTTTTTCCCCCCTCAAGAGACTGCCAAGGAAAGCCTATATTTATTCAGGAAAAGTTTTTGGCTGCAGCATTTGGAAATCATAAAAGCCTTATCATGAAGGTCCAGAGAATGTAGCTAAACGTTTAGGAAATAAGGGAAAGCCTGAGAGGCCACAAAAGCTCCCTGAGCCACATCAGAGGACACATAAAGGAAATGGAACAGCAAAAATCCAGGCTGCTTTACACCACCTTCTCAAATTGCTTTGCACTCAGGTCTGACATTTCACACCTGAGCTTCAGCCCTCCAGTAAAATGGGAAGTAAAAGCCTTTCAGTGAGATTATGGCTCCTAAACAGCTGATTATCTCCAGCAGGTATCAAAGGGATTTGCTGAGATGGGAGCTGGCACAGGGTCTATAGGGATGACACACCACCACGCTTTGATCAAGACCTCTGCAAAAGCCCAGCCTCCCAGAAAAAGCTGTCTCTTCATCACAGGGCAACTCGCAGGTGATGCACCCTGTGTCACCAACACTGCTGTGTCCATGTCACTTACTCCCAAACCGTGAGCTCCAGAAATCCCAACACAAAGTCAGGAATCCTGTAGCTTGAAGCAAACCCATACGGGAAGGTGCAACATCCCTCTGAAGGAGCTTGTTGGAGCTGGATGCAACATGAGCTGTGCTGATCGCAGGAGAGATCCATGCTCCCAGCCATGGTAAATTAACTCCTGATGACATTGGCCTTGGAGCTTCCCAATGGATCCCAAAACTTAAAAGGCTGAAGCTCTTCTCTGGGAAAGTTTGCACCCCATTTTGTTTCTGAAACTGCAAAAAGTGGCATCAATTCATGTGGACACCCAAACTTTTTCCATTTCTCTACCACATCAGTGTACTGGCAGCACAGCAAAGAGCCCCTGGAAAAGCAAAAGGGAAGAGACAAGAGTAAAGGATGGCAGTAGGGCAGGAGGGTCTGATGTTTTTTTCCATGATCCAGAAAACTCATTCCCTATGACCTTGCTAGGAGGCTGGGAGCTGCTGTTTAGCCAGAGCTGTCAGTGATCCTGGCAGGAGATGGATGAGCCACGGTGCAGCTCTGCAAAAGGCATCATGGAGACATGCTGTTTTAAGGAGCACCAGCAGTGGGAAAGGGCAGCTGGAGAAGGCTGAGGTAGGACTGAAATGCCAGTGAGCACCAGGCTGTGGGGAAGGGGACTGTCTGGTATAGCTATATGCAGGAGATACATGCAGAGGTTCCTCAAATAGCCATCAAGACACCAAGACTCTGGATATCTTTAGGCTGGGCTGACAGAGAAGGGTTGTGAGGGCCACAGGAGCTGCCGTTGATGCCTAAGGGGCTTGATTCTGCCTCCCACAAGGCATTGATGGGCCCTTGGTTGCAGTCCCCAGTCGTTTATTTGGGCTGTCTGAAGAGAAGCCAGATGTCTCCTCCAACATTTCCCAGCACGACCCCCCTCACTGCCTGCTGCCAGACCTTTATCCCAAGCACCAGCATCACCATGTTCCATCCTCACAGGACAAGGATGCTGAAAGCTTTGCTTTAATTTTTACTGTGTAACATTAATTATGAATTTGCCTTGACGTTCCTTGCCCTCATAATGCCAAAGATGCAAGTTCCCTCTGCCCTGTCACAGAGAATGGATTTGGGTACAGTCCTGTAGCGTGCTCTGCTGTAAAGCACAGATCTGGATTTGCTTTATTGCTGCCTTGTGATCACTTTCAAGACATCTGATCCTGCCACTCTCAGCCCTGCAATGACGCTCTTGTCACACTCCTGGTCTTTGCAGAACATCTGCAGACCTACTCATGTACTGATGCAAGCCCAAAAGAGTTACTGTCCAGGGACAGTGTTGTTGTGCTACATTAATCATCACTGAAGTGCCTCGTCTGTTTTGTGTGGCTGGTTTTTAAACAGAAGCGTGGCTTTATTTATATCAGACGTTCACAATTTGGGTACAAGCTGAATGATGCTTTGCCATATCATTATCCCCAGTCTGTTCTGGACAGGAGAAGTCCAGCATGGGTGCTTCCTAGGGAAAAGAGGGAGTACTAACAGAAGTGTGCTTTGAGAAATAAGAAAAATATTAAACTCTTTCATATTCAGGGGATTTGTGACCCCTTCCCATCCCCAGGAGCTCATGCTGCAGAGAGAACCCTCAGCCCACATCTGCAGCAGTCTACAAAACTGAAGCTATGGTCCTGCATGTGCAGGCACATCAGTGGCACAGACATCCCAGCTGAGAAGTAAGAGAAATCTCTGGCTAACATGTGCCCTGGGATTTGGGAGAGCTTGGCTTTGTTCTCTGCTGTGCCAAAGGTTTCCAGTCACTTAACTCCTCAGCTTCTGGTCTGTAACTTGGGGGTATGGGTTTGTCATTCCCTGGAGAGCTGTGAGATGTTCAGGCAGCAACACCATATGCAGTTTGGCATAAAGAGACAGCACATATTCAAGAACCCTGCTCCTGCAATGGGCTTGTAGGGTAAAATTCAGCCCCAAACAGCTCTGAGGTGATTTAACCTTGGCTTGAGATCATTTGTTTTGTTTGCGTTTTCTCTTTGGCCTCTCACTAACCCAAATACAGGGCTCCTACCAGATGTCCCTTTAGCTGGGGAGCTGTATTTCTAAGAGAGTGGGATGTGTGACTCTCTTGGTTTTACAGTCAGGAGAGGAATGGGTAGGATTTTGCTGAACAAGGAGGCTATGACTTTACCAGTAAATAAAAGAAGTCAAGAGCAGTTGTGTGGCCAGATGGCACGACACAGGCCTATAAACAAAACTCTTCTCCTCCCCTCCAAGCCCTAAGCAGGGTGGCCTCAGCCATGCTGACAGCTGGGACTGGTTCCTGCCCCACATCAGCCCTTGAAGAGCCCCAGGGACTATCTGAGAGGGGATGAAGCCATGCCAAGGAGTGTGATGACAATTGAACAGTACAGACCATTGTGAATTGGTGCACGGCTGGGTTAGTTCAACATTATGAATGTTGCCTTAGAGATTTTGGGCTCCCCGTTGGTGCCTGTTTTCTCATGACATAGAGGTCTCAAAGTGGGCACACCTGAGCATGAACAAATTGGAGTCCCACCATGATGCCCAAGACTTTGTGGGTCTGCATGCAGTTCCCAGGTCACGGAGCAGACGGATACAAACCTTTTATCCTGACATATTGCAATACCAAGGGACGACGTGTCTCCATCAGCTTTGCATCCCACTCCCAGCAGGCATCTCCCAGCATGCCAAGCCTATGGTACCAGGGACCACAGCTCCCAGCAAGGAGCTGGCAACCATTTCCATAAACCACTCAGCAGCTTCCCTGACTCCTGGCTCAGGGTACAGACCTCTTCACGGCAGCTCCCAAACTCTGCTGCTTTATATCTTGTCTGCTCTCCTTTCCACTTGAAAGGGTTCCTTTTCCCTGCTCAGGACATCCAGAACAGGATTTGGAGGGGTTATCCAGTTAGCAGATAACGGGTTAGCAGCTGAGGGAACTGAGGTTGTTCAGCCTGGAGAAAGGGAGGCTGAGGGGAGACCTCACTCTCTACAATTATCTGAAAGGAGGGTAGAGAGAGGTGGGGGTGTGTCTGTTCAACCAAGGAACAAGGGACAGGACAAGAGGAAATGGCCTCAAGTTGTGCCCAGGGCAGTTGAGATTGGATGTGAGGAAGAATTTCTTTGCTGCAAGGGTTCTGAGGCATTGGAAGGGGTTGCCCAGGGCAGTGGTGGAGTCTCCATCCCTGGAGGGATTGAAGTGTCATGTAGACATAGTGTTGAGGGACATGGGTTAGTCGGGGACTTGTCAGTGTGAGGTTAATGATTGGACTTGAGGATCTTAAATGTCTTTTCCAGTCCAGGAAATTCTGGGATTCTGTGATTCTGGGATCCAGGATGCACAGTCTGTGTACAGAGTGCCTGAATTCATGCAAACTTATCCAACATACACTTTGTCTCTCAGGATCATTGCACATGCACTTTG
This sequence comes from Antrostomus carolinensis, assembly GCF_000700745.2. NCBI lineage: Eukaryota > Metazoa > Chordata > Aves > Caprimulgiformes > Caprimulgidae > Antrostomus > Antrostomus carolinensis. Next base: position 18,160 of record NW_010340758.1, on the reverse strand, counting down.
CCTTTGATCTTCATTCATTCTCCAGGTGAATCCTGGGTATATGTGACCACAAAAAATCCAGATGGAGGGAAATCCAAACAGACCTCTTTTGGAGAGCTTTGCAACCCATTCGCACAGCTCGGAGGGGCACACGTTGCATAACAAAGAACTAGGGACCTTGATGTCTCTCTTCGATCAGATGCAGACAGTAGCTTGTCTGGTTACAGGGAGCACTTTCTTTGATTAAAAGCTAATAAATATTCATCCCCCTCCTCCCCTGCCATCCCTCCCAAATCCCCAGAGACAAAATTTAGACAAGCAAAACTGGTTCACTTGTGATGTATTCCAGCACGTTTCTCCAAAACACTTGGAAATGTTCCAGGTAACAATGCGTGGCTGCAAGGGCTATGGATCATCAAGAATGGAGCTGATACTTTGCATTCACTTAAAACAAGACTTAGGTCATAAAGGACATGCTCATTATTAATGGTGGGTCCTAGGAAGTAAAGTATAAAGTGTACACAGATCCTTATCCCTAGCTAATTCTTCGATAAATTGGCAAAGATACATCACTGCCTGCAGAGCAGGAGACAGAGAAAAATTAGATGTTAAGGACAGCTTAGTTTCCTAGGAATACAGATGTACCATCAGTTGATGAAAACTAACAGCGAGGAGCAAGGGAAGAAGATATATCAGTGGTGAAGGCTGTCTCTTTTTAAGACAAGGAAAACTAAAGTCTCACCAGGAAAGAACAGGTTCCAATAGATGGAGAGGTCGCAGAGAGTGTAACAGTGCAGGGACCACTGAGCTGATCCTCATGAAACGCAAACTAGAAAACAAGCCACTGTCACACAAGAGAATATCAGAGAAGCCAAGGACCTAATCATCAGAGAAATGTTACTGGAGAAAACTAGTCCTGGATTTTGGAGAAATATGGAATAGATGTACTAACATGCTGTCTCAACACAGATTTAAACCACAGCCTTGCAGGGAAAGTCCCTCTGAGGGCACTAGACCATAGATGGTGAAGAGTCTCCCATCTCTGGATGGAAGCCTGTCCCATAGCTATCTCTGCAGCTACCATAACCCTCTGTTCTCCCACCTCTTGGCTTACAGTCTGAGTATAGAACAATTATTTCTTGGGGAAGGACTGCCTTCAACCTGTATTGGTGTGGAGTTCAGAGTGATCTCTTAATTAATAGTAATAGTAATAGTAATAGTAATAGTAATAGTAATAGTAATAGTAATAGTAATTAATAGCAAAATACTAAGACTATGAAAATAATTCATAATAACAATAATTTGTTATTATTACTGGAGCCACATCCAAGCATGTGCATCCTCCTGCATCCTGGGAACATGGTGCTGGGACACCAGGTTGGGTTTCTGCTCTAGGTGAGCAGTAGTATGTTATCCATGTGCTTCTACAACCCGTCAGCCCCACTGTCCTGCACAACAGCAAGATCCACAGTCCTCAGTAGGCCAGAGACAAAATCTCCATTCCATGATCTCCACACTGTTTAAGCACAAAGAAGCCTCTGTCTACTACCAGGGCCCACAGAAACCAAGCATTTGTATCTGCCCTTGGACACTAAGGTCTCAAGCTCGAGGCTGACAGCAAAAGTGGGTAGAAGATCAATTTTTCAGCTTTTCTAATGGCAGCCTCCAGCTCTGTGGGGGCTGTTGGGCAAACGAGAAGCAAGCAGCTTAATGGCTGCATTTCAGCTGGCACGAGTGCTATGAAGACTGTGTCAAGGGCCAGTTTTTCTGCTGAGATGAGGTTTGCTTGGCATAGCAGCATGGTGGGTCCCACTGCTGCTCCATGATCCTCCAGTTGGGTCCCAGCCAGACCCTGTAGATCCAATGGTCACCCCTGCTGCAGGAGAAGCACAGCTGGGCACCCCGGGCAAGCTTCATCTTAATGCTGGCTCAGTTGATCAAGGCAATGGAGCAGGAAGAAACACAGTGGGAAACTGAGGATCCCCACCACCGAGGGGGAAATCCCTTCCTGAGGACTGTATCCAAACACCCGGGTGGCACCGGAGAACACAAAAGCGTCACGCACATCATGACAGGACTCTGGCCCTCGGTTTGCAGAAGTTCAGGCTCTGGGGTAAGAGCAGGAACTTTTCCTTTAAAAAAAAAGACAAAATCTGCCCTTTTAGGCAGCTTCCCACATAAATGTGATGCTTGCAGTGATACCCACGTGAAGACACCCTTTCTCCAGTACCTTCATGTCCCCTTTGCCCACATGAGCTGAAAGAGGTCTCAAGCACAGTGACAGCCCCATGTTTTCATGAAAGCAGGCAGCTGGCTGGAGGAAAAAAACCTGTCTGTGCCTGTTACATGTTTCCCACAAAGGGCAAAGATGCAGTTGAAACTCAGAGCTCAGGAGATGGACATGGGGAAGAGATCCATACCACAGGTAAAGCACCTCTCGGTGCCTGCCATGAGCTGCAGGCTGCAGGGAGCAAGTCTTCCCTCATTCTTGCACTCACAGGAAACACCAGTTGTATGAAAATGTCAAAGTGTTTGGTGCCTTGTGAAATAGACTACACCAACCCCTCAACACGGGCACACACACGCTCACATACCCAGGGTGATCCATCCTCCACAGAAATGCACGTCCACACCATCCTTTTGCCATTTAAAAAGTGGAGGGGGAAACAAAACTTGTCATGTTTTGCTCCTATGAGTGTTCTCTTTGTTCAACCCTTTTTAACATTTTCTTTTCCTTCATGTGTGGGCTCAGAGTCAGATTTCAGCACTTTGAGACCTCTGGTAGCTTCAGCCTCTCTCTCTTTATAGGGATGTCTTACAGCATGGACCTCAGATGGCTTGGAGATGCTCTCTGTGTCACAGGAACTACTTAGGGCTGGGCTAGATGTTCTGCACCAGGCAGAGAGACACATACATTGAGAAATTTATGCTTTCCATTTCCTCTGTGTACCCCAGGTTAAAAGGTTTGCAAACTCCCTTACTCTTTTGCAGGACTCTCTTTGCTGAGGCAGAAGAAAACCTTTTAACTTCAAGAAAAACACTAAAGGCCCCTGTAGGGCTGCCAACACAGGTACAGTTAAACCTCATGCTTGACTTCATCTTCAAGGTCCTCTTGCCATGGCATTTCAGGAGATGACAAGAAAAATCTTTCAGTAAATCTGGCTGGACAAAAGTAAAGTTGGGAAAAAAACCCAGCTCTATCACTTCCCAATGAACATCTTTTTTGTGCAGTCTCTATGTATAACATATGTAGGTGTTTATGTATATCACAGAATCACAGAACCATTAAGGTTGGAAAACGCCTCTAAGATCATCCAGCCTAACCGTCAACTCATCACCACCATGCCCACTAAACCATGTCCCTGAGTGTTACATCTACACCTTTCTTGAACACCGCCAGGGATGGTGACTCTACCACTTGCCTGAACAGCCTTTTCCAATGTCTGACCACTCTTTCAGAGAAGAAATTTTTCCTAGTATCCAACCTGAACCTCCCCTGGTGTAACTTGAGGCCATTATGCCTTGTCCTGTCACTGGTTACCTAGGAGAAGAGACCAACCCCCACCTCACTACAACCTCCTTTCATATACATGTATATGTGTGTGTGTGTGTGTGTGTATATATATATACATATATATATATATATATGTCATGTCATGTTCCAATCTCTTAGGCAGGTCAGGTGTCTTCATAAGTAATTTGCAGTTTTTCTTAGTGGAAAATATTGTGCTTAAGTACGAGTTTAAAAAATTTAGTTTTTCATGGAGAAAAATTAATCTTGGATGTAGAGAATTTGCTGAAATATTCCCTAATGTTCTCAGATTAATTTTTCTATTTGCTTGTTGTTTCACAAGACCCTAGCAGTAGTCTTTTTGTGTTCTGTGTTCAGAAGGGTTAGGCTTCACAAATGACATGATTTAATGCATATTCTCTAATGAACTTGTTCAGGATTTATACCAGCACCAGAATCTGACCCATAGTAGCTATATGCAAATATACTCTTAAAAATACTGTGCAAAAAGCGACCTACTTCCCCTAATGCCCAGATAATGAAGAAATTAGGACTTATGCTACCAGAGACATCCCCCCTTGGGGCACGTCTTCAGAGACAAGCAGTCAAGGAGTCACTCCATCACAGCCTCCAAAGGGAAGTCCAATCATTAAAAAATGACATTTCTGCGCCCTGTGATGAATGACAATTGAGCTGGCAGCTCTCAAGACTGAGGACTTATCCCACCAGAGCACTGACGTCAAGGGAAGCAATGCCTTTGATTTAGAGTTTGCACCAGGCTTCAAGTGCAGGGACCAAGGGCAAGAGATTGTTTTCCAGAGAGTCCTAGGCTCTGCTGTCATACGCCCTCAAAATCCTTCCACAAAGATATACCATGGATTAACTCTTTTGGGTCTCTTTTCACTGCTCTAGAAGCAGGTATGTTCCAGTCAGTCACAAGTCCTACAATTCCAACAGCATCAAATTCAAAACCTGACAACCAGAAACCACTGTCCCTTTCCACCTTAACGAAGACTCTTCTTGAAGGTGGGGATTGTGGGTCACAACCTCCTGCTCAAAATCTATAAGTGCCTCACACTAGGTCTGACATATCCAGAAGGGTACCATTTTGATAGATCCTACCTAAGAAACACAATCATTCCACAAGCCCAGATCACTTGGGAAATGAGGAAAAGTTTATCCTTCATAAAGGGAAAAGTTGAAGCACCGTTGTGCTAAGGTTTCCCTTCAATGGCAAAGCTGAGTGTCCTACAACTAATGAGTAGGAAACCAGAGTGGGATAGGTTTCACCCTGTTAAAGACCTCTGTGATGATGTTGTCTTTCTGAACACCTAACATGGGACTCCCACTGGAGACAATGGAGGGAATGGATCCCTGAAAAGAAAGTCTCACTTTCTTCTGCTTTGACGTTTATTTTAGATAAGAAGAGTCAGACTCTAGGCCAGACCTCCACATTAAGAGAGCTGAGGAGACCAGATCCAATGTAGAGCTTGTACCTACCTTATAGGTGATGACATCCCTCCTCAAGCTCAGGCTGCGCAGGCTCAGGCTCTGAGCTTTAGGGGTCCTTGTCCTATTTTGGAGTCCTGTCAAGATTCACCACCAAAACCAAGAACCAGTTGATTCTTTTCTTGTGTTTCACCCCAGCTAGGGCCACCAAACTTGTTTTCGCCCCAGCAATTCTTCATGAACTGCCATACTGCAGAGTGCCAGCAAGCAACCAGCACATCAGACAGCACTGAACTGCCACTAGACACTCTAGGTGCTGAGATGTTATAACCAGCCCTTGTCTCATGTCCTACACAGGACTGTTCCATCCACCCAAAGAGAAAGACACAAAAAAGCTCTTATAAGAGGGAAGGGGAAATCCAGTCGTAATGATTCTGCAGTGCCTGCAAAAAAACCTGAAACTGCTGCAACCAGAATGTTTAAGGTGCTCTTAACCAGTTATTTGACTTCTGCTTCCCTGTCATTGCAGCTGGAGGTGCCAGAGCCCATCACATTTGACAGCGTGCAGAACAGGTCTGCACTGTCCAGGGAAATCTCTTTATTGTCAATACATTGCAGACCCCCTTGGAGATTCCCGGGGTGCTTAACTCAGACAAAAAATCATGTATTTAAGAGTTCTGCATTTTCTAAATTGCAGGGCAGCAGAAAAAAAATGCCCATAGCCACCAAGGCTTTTGATTACTTGGAGATAGAAAGCTTTCCCCCTTTGCACAATCTCCCATGTATGGCACGTGGCCTAATTATATAATTACACAATAGATCCGAATTGCTTCAAAGGAGCTGTTGTGTTCCAGCAGGTACATAATAAGTTTATAGTATCAGCTAATTACACTGTTATATAATAGCCCAGAATGACTTTTAAAACCAACAGACACATCTTCTAAGCTATCAAACACATATTGTTTTGTTTGGGGATTTTTTTTTGATACCTCATTATGAAGGTAACATGGGCTTTCTCCAGCCTTTCTAGAGGGGATATAAATGTTAATACTATGCAGCAAGTGTTGGGCTTAATACTGAGTTGGTGTACATCATCTCTACTGACCTCAGTGGATCATTTTAGATGCCAGCAAAATCCAAATAATGCACATAAGTCAAAGGCTCAGAGCCCATGTTAACTAAGTCTGTGGGGACACAATCAAATGGGAATTACCATTGTTTAAGCAGCTACTGCCGACTATTGTCCATCTTGTGTCATGCTGATTTGAGCTCACATGTTCAGCCTCAGTCATGGGAACTATGTAGGAGCTCACAGCAATGGGCTCCACTGAAGGGGACATCTGGTCTGTCACTGCAGCTCAGTCACATCTAGTTGTGCCTCTACCCCCTCTATCCACAAAAGGCATGGAAATAAAGGTGGTTTTTACCACAAAAATCCTCACCTGGTGCTGACCCTTGTTGCTAGCCTCTCTCACGAGTGAATTTCTTGAGGGTTCTGGGTCTTACAGTAAAGAAAGAATCAGTTTCTATTTACAAACCAGCATTGGGGCCAGGCTCCATCATAACATGGACACCACTTCATCATGTCACCTCAAGGATGGATGGCCAGGGTGGAGCAAAGAGTCATGGAGGAGACTTTGGGAAGAGGCATAGTACTAGAGGGGATGAGGGGTAGCCTCCCTAATAAATTCCTGCCTGAACATCCACATCTAGAAAGTGCCCTGTCCAGCAGGTACCTAGGCATCATGCTCAAAGGAGCCCACTACAAGTCCTTCCTGAGCCTATGCTCCTTTCCTCTCCTGTGATCTGACCCATTCAATGCACATCCACCATATAAACCCAAACAACCTCCCATCAGCCCCTACCCCTCAACACCCCATAGGAGACTTGTCCACTACAGCAGGGGAAAATTGAGCTGTCTGTTTTGGCAGTAAAAGAAGGTGAAATCAGGAATCACCCCACCAACCTCCTCAAATTTGATGAGATGTGAAGGCAACAAGATGGGGAGGACCCTCTAACCCAGAGCATGCAGTGCATGTGCATTTTGTTATCATCCATTCACCCTTCAGAGAGCAGCTGGGATTCCCCAGCTGCAACAGGACATCCGTGGAGCCATAACTTTGTAAACTCAGCTCAGCCTTTCAGGAAGAGATTTCTAATTTTATCCAGGCCATTCATCCACCCTTAATTTGCAATGAAAAAAAGAAGCTGTTGCAGGGTTATTATTAACTATTGGCCAAGACAGAATGAACTCCAGGCTTGGCTGACTCCCTCTTTGGTAGAGAGCAAGTGCACAGACAGCAGACACATTGCTGTTTTGCTTCCCAAGCATTTCTGCTCATAAGTGAGGATGTTTGATAGCCAAAGTAGCAGGAGAACCTTTATTTCATAGGTGTAGCTGTGATGTCCAGGCTCTACCTCAGCCACTGGGCTTGGATACCTTTGGTCTGCCTGCAGTGTGTTGCTTTGCTCCCCCTCCACTTGCTCATAACTGCAGCACCTCTCAGCATCAAGCTCTTGCTCTGCAAAAATGAATGAGAATAGTCCCCACTGACCTCTCTCAGGCTCTGAGATCAGATCTCAGATGCAGGGTGGTGTGTTTCACTGTCAACATGTGAAGTTCACACGTCTCCACTTCCTTTAGTAGAGTGGTGCTTCTGAATGATCTCTGAGGACACAATTTCTTGCAATGCAGAAGGTCATATTCAAACCGTTCAACCAAGCACATGAGATGATCCTGGGCCTTGGTACAAAGTCAAGGAAGCAATGTGCTTGCCCCAGCACTGGTTCCCGGGGCAGAGATGTAAAATACCCTTAGCTGGAGACCTAGAGTCAGCCAGGAGAAGAGGACCTCCAGCTATACCCTTGCATCCAGCTATGCCACACCCGTGAATCAGTCTGCCCATGACGTGTTTGCAAGAGGTGATTAATGACAAGTCTTCAGCTAGGAGAAGTCTTTTTAATACAACAGGTAAAGTAACAAACAATAGAAGAAATAAACAGCAAGAAATCCACATCCTTATTAACTGGGCTCATAGCCCAAGGATTAAAAAAACCCTGTTCTTAACCCAAAATGTTGAAAAGGTTGTTACCATTTCCATGAACCCTCCTAAAAAAACAGTTACTCTTATGCCTGTTGCTGCAGGATTTGCCACTTGCTTCATACTGCTTTTCCCCAGATTCACTCTGAGAAAAATATTCTTGCTAACCCAGCAGGTATCTCATTGCTCCACCTGCTTTTGCTTGCTTCAAGAGAGGATCTGCGCATTGCCAAACACCTCTTCACCATAGACATAAATCAGTTTGCACCCAACATCTACCAAAGATTCTCATCCCAGAATTTCCAACTAATTCCCAGCCAAATGAGAGGGGAGAAGGGAGACAAACCAGGTCCCAGAAAAATATACCCTGGACACGTGAGTGTGTAAAGCTGTAAGGCATGGGGACTTCCATGGTAACTCTGTGTATAAACAGGACCAAACAGCTTGAAGTAGCTGCTTTCCTTGCAAGGCCGATGAACAAAGTATCTCTGTAGCTTGGCCAACACAGCAAGCTCCAGCCAAATGTAAATAGCCTGCAGGGCTTTTTGGCACTTTGCACTCTATTTTGCATACAGCTGGTAATGTTTTAAAGGCCAGACCCAGCCAAGGGTAATGCTTCCAAGAACAGAGCAGGAAACATTTTGTGTACAGAAAAGAGTCTCAGGAGAAATCAGTGAAATCTTAAGACCTTTTGTGTTTCTTCTTCCCTTCCTAAATCAGTGTGTTTCATTTTTACACTAAAAATTTCCAGAGCTCCAGGTAGGCTGCCTAGACGTGATCACCATTTTTCATGCTCCAAGTGCTCAGTAAGAAAGGTATTAGCTTGGATCCTGCAAACATATAAACACTTGCTGTGTGTAGGCAAGTCCTGCTGATGACATCCATGACGTCTTTCAGGGGAGAATTTCCTGAAACTGTCTGACATGAGTGTAAAGCACGAGAGATGCCATCAAGGGAGGATCAAGATTATGTTAAAGCATCTAGTGACACCCTTTGAATCTTCTCCAATATTAACACCAAGGAAATACCACGATATTTCCAATTGTATGGATATCGTTCAACCTTTTGGAAGACATTAGCAGGATTTAGGGCTTAGGATGGGTTGTCATGATGGAAGGAGGCAGTCTCTACCTCAAATGCTACTAAATCTCTGCTCTCCAGGGGCTTATCATTGCTGGTGGGATGGGATTTCCCTCTTGATAGCAGCCTGAGGAAGTAGGACTCCACTGTTTTGTTTGGCTTGTCACCTTAGCACCACCACGTAGGGTATGAAAAGGAGAAATCTGGCTTTTCTACAGCCTCTCCCGCTCCTGTCTGCTGGAGTAGAGGGCTGGGGAGAGGAGGCAGATGAATTGGGCAAAGCAGAGCCACACTGAGCACTCAAGGCTGAAACAGGCAGTCACATAGGATTAATATTGTGGTAGAAATGTTGTTATCCTTTACTATCACGTGTTTAAAATCACAGTGCATCATCCCGGGCATTTTGCCCACCTGGCCCTCTTCTTTCAACCTCATTGTGTTTGAACGTGTTTGTACATCAGGACCATCATGTCCTAGAGGGAGACTGTCCTTCTGTTAGCTGTCCCAGTCACTTGATTACTCAGGGATGAAAGATGGGTGCTGGCTGAGTTAGCAGCAGCCATCAAAGCTGGCAGCAAAAGGGAATATATGTCAATAACTCAGAAAAGGGAAGCAGAGACAATTTGGAGAGGAGTTATTGCTACGCCCTCATGAAGTGAAACAGAAAGCTCTGTTTATCATAATTTAGTGTCCTTTGCTTTGTATCTTACAGATGTCTGTCCTTCCACAGGTAATTTGTACGTGCAAAGCCAAATCACTGTCCTCCAGACAGGGCTGGAGTACAGTGGAAGGATCATGCTGCAGAGCAGCCCACGGGGACAGATGGGGACTGTGTGCTGCTGTCAGATGTTACAAAGGGCTACGCTTTCATGCCTTTGTACTGCGGCTGCACATCACGGGCCAGGCAGGGGACAGAGAAATGGGGAAAACACAGAGTTTTTGGGTTCTATAACAAAAAACATGCATTTGATCTCTCTGGCTGGGGACACAATCTAAATCTCGTTGTTGGCTTTAAAGATCCCCTCCACTCAGGGTTTATTCTCCTTCCCTCTGACCAGCTTTAACATGTATGTATTGGACCTTCCACGGGATGCAGAAGCTCTGGTGTTGTCAAATACCAAGGAATCAAACTGTCCTTGGCCATGAGGACATGATGATATGCAAACAAGCAGTGGTCCAGTCTGCAAGTGGCAACATAACTGGCTTTATAGATGCTTCTTTTCAGCCTTGTTTCCAAACTGAAAAGGTTTCTGGACCTCCTGGGTGAACACCTATCCTCCTCACTCCAAACCTTCCTCTTTCTTTTCCAGGCCAGACAAAGAACAAATTCCCACTCCTCCTCGTGCTCTCTATGGGGGTTACACAACCTAAATTGAGATTAGCACTCACTGGAAGAGCCCCATCTCTAAAATGCCCCTACCTCCTTCCTTGAGAGAGAGGGAGGGAGACAAAGATGGCAGCACAGATCTCAAGAGGACATCCTGGGAGAAGGGAAAGAAAACACCTTATTATCCCAAATTTCAAAATGTCCTTCTCCAGTCCCGACAAGTGATTGTCACACATGCACATGTGTCAACATACATTCTTGTACTGAGTAGCTTTTGAATCCCTTAGCCAGATGCAGGGGAGGATATCTCATAGATAGCCACAGTTCATGAACAAAGACAGAGGAGAAATTAATTTCCTGGAATCAATTTGTCCTTAATAATTTTGCAACCCATTGATTCCTACTATCAAACATGGTTGCTGGCAAGTCCAAAGAGTGTGAGAAGAGGTAATGTGTTTATTCAAGGAAAATGGGAGCTTTTAATACAGGTAATTAAAAAAAAAATCAATCAGGAGATACTAATCCACAGGGACACTGGAGACAGCGGTGCTCATAAAACTGCCACTTGTCAATACTTACATTCTTGTCATACGTGAAAAGTCAAATTGTGGCATTCCAACTGAGATGGGGGGAAAAGTGGAACCTCTCAAACATGCAAGCTTGAATCTCTTGCTTACCAGAGCAGGTACCAATGGGCTGCACCACTTATGGCTCAGCAGTCTGCTGAGCAGATCATGTCCTGAACTGCTGAGAGAAGTTGGGCTCAACCCCACCCACCAAGGGCCTGCAGAGCCATTTAGCTTGAACCCAGAAGAAACCAATAGATAGGTCATGTTGGCCCTCACTGATGTCAAAAAGGACTTTAGCTTGGGTGTCTCTAGTGAGCTGGAGTGGAGGCACTGCTGCCCAGCAGGAGCTGCAATATCAGAATCTGGCCCTTTGCTAGTCTGGGGGAACGGAGGTGGGATGGCCTTGCTAGACAAGCAAGCACAAACGGCTAACAAAGCAAGATAAATACGGGACATAAATATGTGATGGTGCAGGAGGTGGAACCATAAACTTATTTTATTGCCACTTGTCTGCAAAGGCCAACATAACTCACTCCCTTCGCCTCGCTCTGTCATTCATGAATAATGAGATTGCCCAAACACATGCCAATAAAAACCTCCTCACGTTCTGCACTGAGATGTGTGAATGCTACCCTGGGTAAGGAAATAAAGGAATGAGGATTTTTAATAATGATCAATCCCGTGCTCTCCGTATCCTGAATATCTGATGTAGTGTTTACTGATTACCAATACAATCTGATCTTTCATCTTAGTTCCTACACAGCTGCTCTCTGACTTAGCACCTGTCTTAAAAACTCTTCTGGAGCATCTTCAGGAGTGATATGAGCACAACTCCTGCAGGCAAAGGTCCAGGGTGTTTTGTAAGCAGCTCACAACAAGTGCAGCCCGTGCTCTGGGCTGAGCAGATCTACACAAACGCTGTCAGCTCAATGCCATTACCCAAGCAAGCATCCCAGGGGCTGAATTAGTCTATCCTGCCTCTCTGCAGGGTTAATGTGGCTTTTGACTTGCTTTGGCTTGCAGCAAGTCGTGCAGGAGCACTTGCAGAACCAGGCTGTTCCCAGAAGCACTAACAAGGGCTTGACCAATGCCTCTGGTGGGAGCAAGGAATCTGCCTCGTGGTTGGAGAGATGTATATTGAATAGCTAGCACCTAGTGCCTCAGGTGCTGGCAGATGAGAGGTTATTCTTACTACCCATGTGCTGAACATCAGCTTCTTCTCACCTGTTCCAGAGGATGGTGAGCTTGGGTGGTGTCACCCTCCCTCCCTGTCCTGGCCAACCACATCCCCACATCCCGCTCCAGCTCCTGCCTGAGCCAACATCCGCCAGGAAACGTGACAGGGGAGGCATGTGTGGGACTGACTGTGCCAGAGCCGGAGGGGAGGGAGCTGGATCAGGCTTGTGGATATGCAAAGCCACGGAGAGAGGTTTCTGCTGCCTGCGGCGGGGCTGTGCTCCCTGGCCCATCGCTCCAGCACATGGATGTGTGGCTATGCCAGAGCCCACATCAGCACAGCCTCTGCCTCCCCAGGGGAAAGCCACTTCAGAGACAGGATGTCTCTTCCCCTGCGCTGGCAGCCTGAGCCCCACCAAGCAGCCCTGGTAGGAGACAAAACCAGGGTCATGCAGTCCCTGCCTCTCCCTCTCTACTAAAGGCAGAGCAAGAAAGACAGTGAAATGGAAACATGGGTGAGCAAAGAGAACCAGAGCCTTTTTCCAGAGATCACAAGGGCAATTTGCTGTATCTCCATGCATAGGACATCAACGGGTGCATGCTGGGTGATGCAGAGACAGAGAGCTGGTCCCCAGAGCTAATGAATCCTCTTTCCTTCTGTTTCAGACCAGTACTTGTGCGTCACCACAGTCACAGGGAAAAGGGAAAGCAGACGGTTCTTGTTGCGTTCCCATTACTGGGTGACACAGCAGCATTTCCCCAGCTTGCACAGTCTGCATCACCCGGTACCGTTGCTGTGTTTCTCCATCTGGGCTGTGAGCTGGAGGCTGTAAATCAAGGTGTTCAGTGGATGCCGTAAAGGGATAAAGCATCCACAATAAAATTGCTCTGACAAGTAGTCACAGCTGAGATATCACTTGATGAATGACAACAAAATCCCCAATGCAAGGCAATGGATTCTCCATGGCTGCGAGCAGACTGAACTCTGTTGTAGCTGTCAGGGCTTTAGGACAATTCAGCAGGTACATGTGAGGACATACCCAACCCAAACCCTACATCACTCTTAGCAGAAGCAGCATAAGTAGCTTTCTATTCCAGCTGCCTCCAGCTAAGGAGAGATCACTTTGTCATTAATCCATCAAGCACAGAGGCATCAGTTTTAGTCCCACCCTGGGCACTTTGCTCTTCTCCACCTCCCAGTCCATACAGGGAAAAAAGAAACAGGTAATTGCTTCATCTACCTAAGGTGATTTCTTTAAGGTAGACCCTACAAGCAGCACCAATTGCAATGGGGCCTCAAAATGGTTTAATCTGTCTAGATGGGTGTATAACAAACCACAATAAGTGTTAAAAAAATTGGAGATGTAGGCACCATGACATCTACTCCAGATGGCAGGACATGGGGACTCGCCTTATCAGATTATGTGCCCCAGAACTGAGCTGTGTTGCTTCCCTACCCCTCAGGATGGGCTGGTTCCCAGGGGTGAGCTCAAGAGATACAGGAGAAATCTCATGTCCTGATTAAAGACAAACACCCCCAAGGGTTATTTTCAGGATGGTGGGAATGTCCTCCATCTCCTGGGACAATCTCCAGCCAAATCAGGATATATAGTTACCCTGTAATAAATGCTCATCTTCATTTATGACATGATCATAAATGCTGCAGCAGAAGCAACAGAGAAAATAGTACCAGATATGGCTTGGAAAAAAATAATCAGGACAGGGCTTTCTATTTCTCTTTGATTTCCTGGAAACACCGGGAATTTCAAGACATGGGGTACATCTCTGGCATATCCTGGTACTCTGCTTGCTGAGCGTCAGACCTAAGAATTATTCGGGCCATAAGAACCTAGGCTGTCATGGGCAGCTTCCCAGAACTAAAGAATTACATCTCATGTCCAAAACCACTTACAGTATCTCAAAAATAAAATACAAGTGCCTAAATCCACTCAACCACAGCAGATATAGGGTTGAGTTTACTTTGTTTGCTTGTTTTCTGCCTTGAATTTTTTCAAATAAAATATAAATTGTGGTTTTAGTCAAAGATTTTGGCAAAGGTTCTTACTTTTGAGATTTTGTAAGCTCTGTGCTGAGTAAGAGTTGCTGGTGGTTGTCACTGGAAGAAGGAAACAATACATCACAGAGTCCATTGCTCATGGCACATTGTCTGGTTGGGTGTCTCAGCCCACAGAGGGGGAAAATGAGCAAAATACAACCCTCCAAAAGCTGCCACAACTCCAGACATGTCAGGCCTGTGCGCTGAATATGAGACACGGATAAGTGAGGAGTCTTTAAGATACTTACAGGTAGACCTGCTGTCTTATAGTCTATTTTTTCCCCTCCATGGTCATGTGCAACACAGAACTCATAGAAGCACAGAATCATAGAATCATAGAATGGTTTGGGTTGGAAGGGACCTTAAAGATCATCCAGTTCCAACCCCCCTGCCATCAGCAGGGACACCTTCCACTAGACCAGGTTGCTCAAAGCCTCATCCAACCTGGCCTTGAACTCAATGGCCTGATCCTTAATCCTCCATCTGAGGAACACCAGCACCTGGCACTGCTCGGACAGAGAAGCCCCACTGGCAGCATCTTTTCACCTAGGTACAGTACCATGACCCTGACGTAGTTATGTCACCAATATACCCACGTGGTTCTTATCAGACCTAATGCAGAATTATCCCAAACATTGGGGAGGAAGATTCCTGCGAGGTAAGTGAGTCCCATTTTTCACCTCAAGACATCAGTGTTCAGCAGATATGTTTGATGAAAGATAGGAACTCATACAAAAAGTCACTTTAAAAAGTACATTTAAACCTCACTTCTACTTGGAAAAGACCTAGTGTCATTTTGTGACTGGCTGTGGGTGACGCATAACTCAAGCATGTTGGAAAACCAGTCTGGTCTGCACCAAGGGAGAAAAATGTGCATTACAATTGAGGGCTTTCCACCCATATCTCCCCTTCTGCAAGGCCCAGCCACAGAATAGGAGAAGATCACTGTGTTATACAATACAACCACACACCACTCAGAGTTTACACGCTATGGTTCTAGAGACAGACTGCATATACCAAGAGGCTACAATAAGCACCACTGCAAGACAATCCCATCCATTTCAGTGAGACTCTTCTCAAAGAAAGCAAACAAAATGCAGAGCTGAAGGAAGAAATACCCAGATTAAGATGACATTTGGTTCAGGTCCTATTTTAGGTTCTGTTTGCAGGAACTCTTGGCTGCGTTTAGATTCACCTGTAGATGCACAACCCAACATGGCACACGGGTTTCTGAACATGCAGATACCTGGGTGATGATGTGTTGAAGAAAGTCTCAACTGCCCACATAGAAAGTTTCACTGTCTCAACTGCCCACATAGATGGTTTCACTGTCTCAGCTGCCCACATAGAGGGTTTCACTGTCAGAGCAGCTAAAGCATACAGCGATGAAGGGAATGATGGGTGCATTTGCTACACAGGATGTCTGTGTCCCTGCAGGTGACCTGGACAATTCACCCCAAAAGATTCCCCTTGATGACGTTTGGATGAGGTCTTATTTTAGGTTCTGTTTGCTTGGAGCTGAGATCTGGGCTGCATTATGCGATACCCAGGTGAAGGACCTTTTGAAGAACATGGAAGTGACTATTTGTGTGCCATGAGCTGCTGAGCAGTAACTAGGAGCTACAATAAGTTACCAAGCCTCCTCAACTCTCCTCTTTACCTCCTTTCCCAGATCAGGACAAACTTTGTGGAGGACTGAACTGACCTTGTACTCCATCCTTAGTCTTCCACTCTCATGATGCCTTTCCCTGCTTAAGGTACCAATCAACACTGACAGGACATAATTTAAGCTAGAGGAAGGATGACATTTCCTAAGCATTCAGACTTTCTGAGATTTGATACAGATGACAAACCTCACAGAATGTTAGGGATTGGAAGGGACCTTGAAAGATCATCTAGTCCAACGCCCCTGCCAAAGCAGGTTCACCTACTGTAGGTCACGCAAGAACACATCCAGGTGGGTTTTGAATGCCTCCAGAGAAGGTGCCTCCACAACCTCTCTGGGCAGCCTGTCCCAGTGCTCTGGCACCCTCACAGTGAAAAAGTTTTTTCCTTATATTTACGTGGAACCTCCTGTGCTCCAGCTTGTACCCATTGCCCCTTGACCTACCACTGGACATCAGTGAGAAGAGTTTGGCTTCATCTTCCTGACATTTGCCCTTTATATTTATAAACATTAATAAGTTCACCCCTCAGTCTCCTCTTCTCCAAGCTAAAGAGCCCCAGCTCCCTCAGCCTTTCCTCATAAGGGAGATGCTCCACTCCCTTAATCATCTTTGTGGCTCTGCGCTGGACCTCATCAGGATGAAGATCTGGGCTTTGTTATGCATGTCTCTAAATCAGTGCAGATGGTTTTAATAGCTACCCCAGTAATGCTCCTTATTTTTTAAGCTCCTCTGAGGGTTGCCACTTTTACACATACCTCAGCAGATGGACTAACACCCTCTGGAGCCAAAAACAGTTCCTGCTGCAGTTGCAGGAAGACCTATACAACTGGGAGTATAATAAGTTCACATCTTTGGCAGAGGGGCACAGAGATGAAATTGTTGGCAAGCAGCAAGCATGGGTTACAGTCCCTCAGGTCCTCAAACAATCCTGTTTGGTGTGACAACCACCACCTTGGTCAACAGCAGGGTCTGCCTAGGGAGACAAGATGTGTGAACATCTCAAACAGGGATCAGCTCAGGCACTCAGGAGGATCTCAGCTGTGCTCTGTAGCAGGCAATACTGGATAATTACATCCTTTTGACAGACATTGAGTTGGACCTGTAATCCAAAAGCTGTCACTGCTACAGAAACTTCTAGGCAGGAAAAAAAGTCATGTGGCTGTTACCCTTTAGCACTTTGGCTTTATCTTCACAATAACTTACCTTCTTGCTAATACAAATGAGATCAACACTGACAAGGAGCATGATGGAGTCTAACAATGTCAGGTGGTTTGAGAGCTGCTCCAATGGTGTTTAAACAACACAGTCCAATTTTGGGGGGTTTTGGTTTTGGTTTAATGTAGAGGACAAGGCCAATCCAAAGCAAATGGGAATAATGGGGAGACTTGGCAATTTCCAAACATCGTTACCTATATCTGTATTTTTCCCCACGCATTTATATGCATTTAAAGTCTGCAGCCAAAGCGGGAAATTCCTAGAAATACCTCTTGCCCTTTAACAACCTGCAATGCAATCCCTGTCTCCATGGTATTTTTGCTTACCCAGGGTGACAGCAGCAACTGGAGTACATGGAGCTACACTTAGATAACCCACTGCAGATACAGCTCTGAGCCCTTGCAATGGCAGAGAGATTGGCCTGGAACAGTAAAGTCATGCAGACTGGATACCAAAGAGGGAGAGTAGTCCTGCCTTTTGGACATTAAAAGTGTCCTGGGTTCTTTGATGGGATCTGTCTATCCTACATTAAGTCAAACCTTCTAATGAAGTCAAACGGTTGCTGTCTTCAGAAGGGGTGACTGCAGTAACTGGCCTTAAGGACACAGCTGCCATGCAGCTGATGGAAGAGGTTATCAGAGATGGTTGTCTCTAAAGTGACCATTTGGTGGTGCTTGTCTGAGCTGGGCTTCTGAAAATGCTTCAGTGTTTTCCTTGGATTTTAGCCAGTAAAGAGAAGGTCCAGGTTGGCACTGCTGTACTGCATTTAGTATTATTTTGATATCTGGATACAGCCTGTTTCCAACAATTCTCTGTGAAAGATGCAGCCCTGATCATATGTTGGAGTTATTTTGGTGTTGGCCAGTGGAAGAAGGATTAGGGCTAGCCTTGGAAGCAGTGTTTTTCTAGCCCACTTTACTGCTATCGTGCCAGGTAGCCTTGATAAACTCACACAACACTTCTTCTGACCCATCTTATTCACCAGATGAAGACTGCACTACTCCATCTTTCCAAGACATCTTTCAGTGCCAGGCTTTATCATTGTTGATATTTTTCCTTTGTTGTCAGGTAGAATGTTAAAAGGCTACAT
>NW_010340757.1:74279-109900 GCF_000700745.2 Antrostomus carolinensis | reverse complement strand
TGTATATTATACACATTATATAATATACATCATATACATTATATAATGTACATTATATAATCATGGAATCGTTTGGTTGGAAATACATAGGTTATAGATCATATATATATGATGCTTATTATAATATATAAACATTTTATCTGTATATATCAAATACCTATGATACATGCTACATCTAATATGCATAGATAGATATTCTTAATATATTAGATATATAATTAGATATACTATAAGCTATCATAAGTATAACATAATATGCATAATATATTCTATGTATTATCTATGTTTTCTATGGCATGTATATAATTATATAATATATAACGTATTACTAGATAGAGGAATAAGATAATAGACATAAAAGTTGGGCCTTCTTAAGCCCTGCTGCACCCACATCTGCTCAGGAGTGGGGCCACCCCGGCGTGACCCCCTCCCTGGGTTTGGGGTGCCGGAGCAGGGCAGGATGGGGCTGGGCACCCCCTGAGGGTACGGTGGCTGCTGCAGGGGACAGTGCTGGGGTGACACCAGCTCCTCTCTGGATCTCCTGAGCGGCGGCTCCTGTAGCTGATCCATCTTCCACAATTTGCTCACCCCTGTCCAGGGAAATGGCCAGTTCCCGGCTGCTCATGGAGCGCAACGCGAGCGTGGCCAGTGCTGGGCCTGGGACAGGG
Organism: Antrostomus carolinensis; assembly: GCF_000700745.2. Taxonomy (NCBI): domain Eukaryota; kingdom Metazoa; phylum Chordata; class Aves; order Caprimulgiformes; family Caprimulgidae; genus Antrostomus; species Antrostomus carolinensis. The sequence continues at coordinate 109,232 of NW_010340757.1, read as the reverse complement.
ATCCTCCTTACGAGGGACGGGTGGGAGCGGTTCCTCATGCCTGGTTAGCCTGTAAAGTTCTTTCTGCAAATGGAGCCATTCAGGGGTTTATCTGGAGCCATTTGGCTTAATTCTCCATTTCTGACTAAAGCACCTGAAAGCAACGTGAGCAAAAACTTTGTCGGCTCTTTTCAGCAAAGGAACAGACATTTCCAAACATCCTTTCCTGCTGCCAAATAATCCCCTCACATTCCCACTGGGATAAGCATGGTGGCATTACTCTCCTTCTCTGGAGATGTTTGAAATCTACCTGGACACTTTCCTATGCAACCTGCTGTAGGGAACCTGCTTTGGCAGGGGGGTTAGACCAGATGATCTCTTGAGGTCCCTTCCAACCCCCACCCCTCTGTGACTCTGTGATTCGGGCACAGTAATGCATAAGCATCCCTGATCTAATTATGACTGGAGAGCACAGACCCCCTTCATTTTCTTCAGTGATGTCTCCATAGAGTAGGAAATCACCATTAGAAACATACTGGTTTTAATGGGCATGCAGATTGCTCTGCAGTACGACATTATACGGCTTCAAAAGGGAAGCCTTGTCACCACGCGTTTCTTGCAATGACTAGTAGGTAAATAACGTCTTCTGGGGTTTCCCAATGGTCTGTAATTATTATCAGCAAACTCTGATTATTAACTGATTCTTCATGGCATGGAATGGGACAAAAAAACCACCCCAGAATAAAAAAATAACAGTCTGTAGCACGGGGATGAGGATGAGGAAGGAGAGCTAGCTTTGGGCCAGCAGTAGCTGTGTAGCAGAGCGCACCCCGTAAGCACACACACGGGGCTCAGCTTCCCGCGAAGGACCAGCCTGGTGGAGTGGGACTGGCCCCAGCCCACTGGGTGGGTGCTGCTCGCTGTGGGAATGCACCTGTGACACTCGGGCAGAAACATTTGCAAACCTTCCAAATCTTCTACTGCATCTTTTTTAGGTGTTGGCCCTTACAGTGACAAAAGTCGACACTTTTAATAAGAACACGATTCTGCAAACAACTTTTATTCTTCAGAAGAGGAGGTTAAAATCCTTTTATTTTGCCCCCAGGCTGTTCCTTTGACACACAAAAGCAATTTTCCATAGTAGCTCGGCAGAATTCAGCCCAACAAAACCATTTGTTCTTTCCCTTTTAGCCCAGGGTTGGTGGCAGCGTGTCCAGGGCGAGACTGTCCCCGTCACCCTGCACAGCAGGAAGGGCTGGGGCCAGTGGGACATACCCACCCTCCGGGGTGGCTGGGAGCCGGGGGCTGCAGACAGCATTGCTGAGGTTCTGTGGTCCCCCCCAGATGAGGAATACAACCAGGTGAATGCCAGGGGTGAATCTGTGGGGTGCCCTCCTCTCAAGTCATCCTGTGGCGTTAAGTTTTGCCAGACAGAACCTGAGTTTGGAAATGATGCTGCTGTTTCTGCGGCCGCGGGAAGGCAAAAAATCCACACCAGTGACACCGTGTTACCGCTTCATACACCAGCTTCAGCACAAACGTCCCCACCGCACTGGAGCCTGACCTACAAAACGATGCCACTTGCAACAGCTTGAACTGTGCTCAGTGGCTCTGGCTGCCACAGCCCAGGCACCTCCTGCCTCACAGACGCTGCCCAAACCACGCAGGTACGGACCTTTTTATTGATCTTTTCAGGATTTTGTGGTGAGTTAAGATTTATTAAGTTTGTGAGGGGTTACAGAACAGCTTTGTTATCCAGCTCATAGTACAAAGCCACAGCTGAATTTTTACAATTTGATATTTTTAGGTGGTTTTGACATCAGGAAAATACTATTTTCATCAGTATTTTAATTCTTTCCTGATTTAGAGATGCATATTGCTCTAACGAGGAAAGTCTCCTTTTATTCAGAAGAATGCCTCTGAAATTATTTCAGACCATTTATTGGATAACTAAGAACAAGACAGCTTCACCTATCCAGTCCTGAAAGTAAAATAAATTAAAATACAAGTTTCATTTTCTAATTTCCTTTCCCGACACATAATCAGTAGAAAGCAAAACCAAAATGTGAGGCAGAAAAATCAAACTCTTAGCAAACAAGGCTCTTCCCAGCAGGGTGGCTGCATCACTCGTGTCCCTGCATGCCAGGTGGGTTGGTGCTCAGTGCCACCAGCTCCAGCTGCTGCTGCGGGCAGCCAAGGCGCCTGGTGACCACATCGCCCCCGACACAGAGCCCGTAGTGAAGCGCTGAGCCACCTCAGTGTTACTGGTGATATTTATACAAGCGGGTCCCCTATTTACAGGGAAGTCACAAGGCTGGACGCTGACACACAGACCTTAACACCTAAGAAGTGCAAAAAAAAAAAGTGGTGGCCCAATGGTGCGTTTTGCTTCACTGAAAACCAAAGCCCTTCACTTCACCCAAATCCCATGGAGTTCAGAGGAGTCGCATTTGAATGCCAAGCAGCAAACCAAACAAGAACGGAACAACGTGACCCAGACCTGAGGAGGGTCAGGAGGGCTGGAGGGATCTGACACAACACTGAGAATGGACAGACACTGATGTCCAAAACATAAAAAAATAGAGTTAACACAGTATTCTTTGCTTTACAGCCATCTCCTCGTGCAGGTGCATCCCGCAGGCGAAGGCTCACGCTCGGCTGCACGTGGGGTGTCTCACAAGTCCCTTCACAGTAGAACACTGACAGATTTCTGCCTTCGGTCCGGCCATCCTTGTTCACACCGAGTGGCTGCAGGATGTCCCTCAGATTTTTTTATATTGCAGGGGTTTTTTACTTGTAAAAAGTCATCAGCCCTAGAAACCTACGATAACAGACTGAAATACGTTTCCTATTGAAAAGACAAGATTTGCTAACTACACAAAGTGCCAGGAGGACACTGCACATCCTCCAATGCCTTCAGAGTTATTTTCTTCTAACTAGCAATGCTTCAAGTTGCAGACTGTTGCCCTGACGTGGTGACAAGGTGAGGGGTTACCTAAGAGGTGTACTGTCTAATTATTCAAACCGTGGTGAGTACTCGTGGCAAATATGTGGCATTTGCTCTTCAAAAAGAAATTTGGTTATTTTTATTTCTCTAGTGAGCAGTTCCCAGTACGCAGCCATCACATGTGCTACTGCAGATGGCACAGCCATCCCGGAGCCAAAGCCAGGACTTCTATCTAAAATATAACACAGATGTGAAGGGAAATGGTTGAGCCCAACCAGCGCAGTAGCTGCTGACCGGTACCTCACACCTGCACTGAATGCTGCCAACCCAGCAATGGCACCTCTGCTGTGGGTGGGCACCTGATGGGCACTTCGGAGAGGAGCCTGGTCCTCTGCTCTGCTGTCCTGGACTGGGCATGACCGAGCGGGGCTGAAGCATCTTTGGCTTCGGGATTTTACAAACAGGTGGTGATGTATGACCTCGATGCGGTGGTGACACAGGTGACGTATGACCTTGATGCGATGGTGACACAGGTTTTAATGGAGGTGCTGCCACTTTGTGAAACTGGCAGTACCCTCCCGACTTTCAGGTACGTGACCTCTTGGACGATTACTGATTCTTAGCTACGTGCACAAAGCTGGTGCTGGATGACCACAGACAACAGACGGGGAGCAGAGGTTAGGCACAGACTGGAAAGCACCTCCATCTTCCACCTGCGCTCCAGAGGAGAACATTTCTTACATGGCTAGTCATATAAAAACGTCTATCTAAACAAAATTCCCTAATACACAATTAAGCGTTGAGTGGAATGACTAAAAGCAATGCTCTAAAGTGACATTAAGTAAGTGGTTTCAATACAGCTTTGTATCCTCTTGCTGAGACACCAGTACTTGTGCACGGATGCTTGGGGAGAAGAAGTGCGTGTGCCATCAGCCCGATGCCGCAGCAGCACCGAGAGCTCCCAGCGCCTTCGTTCTCTTTGTGACGGAAACAATCAAGTGAAATGTATGATGATAACACAGGCGATATCCGATCATCAGCCATGTCTGTCTGAATACATGAGAACTTCAATTTTATAGAGCAAACCCCTCGCCCGCCCCCTTCGACACACGCTCATCCAAAATTGCAAGTTCTACAGAGGCAGTGAATAATTTATTTTAAAGTCTCTTGGGTTCCCTGGGCCGGAGTTCTGCTCCCGTGGCACCTCAGTTGGAAGACTTGCTGAGAGCACTGGCGGAGCGGCGAAGCTTCCCAGAGACTCTGCTCTTCGAGGCACAAGGTAACGTGGGCGAGGTCTGGTCTGCTAACTCTATTCCTATGGTGACAGTAAGGTCAGCGCTTGCACTTGTGGTGAGGCAGCCTGGAAAACAGAACGGGCAGAGAAAAAATCATGTAAGGAAAGATAACTGCTTGGCAAAACGCAGCCCTTCACCACCTCTTCCAAATTACTCTTGGGTATTGCCCAGGTGGACTTGACACTTATAGCAGAAATTTTGGCCCAGGCAGTGGAGGACCTGCCATACTGTGCTTTCCTGGAGAAATAAGGGATTTCTCTTCACTAACTTCCAGAAAAAGCAAGGAGTGGCCGGGCCGTGAGCGGGTGGCAGCGCCCAGGCGAGTGTGCGAGAGCCCTCCCAGCAGCAACCCAGTTGGGGCCCAGCACTGCGAGGTACCGCAGCAGCCCCGCACTGGGGGAGTGGATGCACTGATCCTGCTCGCTCAAAGCTCCAACAAAACCCACGTAACCAAACTCGAAAAATGTTTCTTTCAAGTGTGTTCTATAAAATTATTTTTGCTGTGGGTCACTAAACAGCTCTTCTGCATTTCAGCTACTACAGAGAGCTGGAAACAAGTTTCCATAGCATGAATGCTTTCATGAAACTCGACCTGGAAGGTGTTAGCCTCCAATAAAAAAACAAAATACTCCCAGTTTTTTCTAATTAGTTCCACAACTCAGAACATGAAGCACTCATAGGTGGACTAATGGCCACCATTCAAGAACTTTATTTATGGGCTGGGGAACCTGGATGGCGGTGTCGACGTGTTTATGCTTTGTTGTTCAACAACATTAAGTTACATCTCAATTATTCCCCAAAGGCAATTACGAGTAGAGGCCGAGACTAAATAGGTTGTGTGAATGGGAACAGATGAGGATACAGCTACTAAACCAAGAAGTAAATGAATAAACTGAGGTCCGTGCATGTGTGCGACTCCTGCCTCTCCCCCGCGCGGCGGTAATGGTGCTCTGAGGAATAGCAACACGCATGCTGCAACCCAGCCCTGCTCTTGCTGCTGGGGTTCTGACCCGTCCCAAGGCATTTCCCGGTGTCAGTGTCATTTCATCAGCTCCTTTGGGGTACAGTATTTTTAAACCGTGTTACAATTCTTTCTCTAAGTCTTAACACAAAGGTTTGTATCACTGGTGGGATGGAGGAACAGCCTCGCACCCAGGTGCTTGCAAGCCTGTGGGGAGATTGGAGGAAGGCTCTGAGCCCACACCCAAGGTCAGGGACAGTCTCAGCAACTGTGTGACCATCTCTCAACTCCAGACTCATCATTCCATTTTGCAGCACAAACCTATTTCCAATTCAACAATAAGCTATATTTTTCAGGCTGCACTTTTATTTGCTTTTAGTTTATGTGATTGATGATTACAGGGATATCTTCCTAATATCTTCAACTTTACTAGCTGGAGTGACCCTCAAAACACGCAGAAAATGCACCAAAACTCAGCCTGTGCCTTGGCTGAAGCTGCTGATGGTTGAGCTGCCCATCAGGCAGTGGTGAGCAGGGACAACCTCGCTCAAGACCACTTTTGCCCTTCTGAAACGTGTCAGGAAATTGTTTGTGGTTTAGCAAGGCAGACAGGACATCTGCAGGTAGGAAAGCACCTGGGACTTGATCTACCTTCTGAGGACAAAGACCCAACTTGACTCAGCTCCGTTTTCAAGACACAGCTGGAGTGACTGGGGGTATTTTAAACCTCGTGCCAAACACTACAACCTATCTCACCCCGTCCCTTCTGATGGCACCCATAAAACTGACAGGGCCGGGTGTACCCGGGTGCTGTGCCGAGTTTTCAGGGGTGCACTGATGTACAGCAGCTCTGAGTGCAGCGTGTGGGCGCCAAGCGCTGCTGGGGTGATGTGGGGCCGTGCTGGGACCCCCGATATCTGCACAGGAGCCCCTGTGCCGGGTGAGAGAGGGGCAGCGCTCACCATTGCAGCCGGCACTCTGCCTGCGTCCACCCTTTGGGTTATTTACTGAAGGTCTCAAAATGTTCAAGTAAAATGGTTTGGACAAGTGGATTCTGAAAAACATGACTGCAGGGAGGTTGTCCTGACAAGCCCAGTCTCACCTACCAAGGACTTGAGGTGTCTGGCTGCACCAGGCAGGGCAGCGGCCCCACCGTGTGTTCTAACACACAGGGTTAAACGTGTGAGACACACGGGCTTGTGTTCCTCCTGTTCCTTCTCAAGAACAACGCTCAGAAACTCCGTGGAGTTTGCTCGGCGGAGGCAGCGTTGCATTTAGTTTCCTCACTACACGGTTTAATACTTGGGCCTCCTGCATTAGATAACTCTCGATATTTTAATGACTCAAAGCAGTGAATGGAACAACGCCGAGGTCCCATCAGAGCAACACCCAAAGTGCATCTCACTCCTTTGAAATCCCTCAGCCAGTTTGCGAACCAGCGTTTGCATTTCAAAGACAATCTTTACTTACCAGATTTATACTTCAAGACAACTGACTGAAGGGGAAGTATTGCATTAAAAAAAAAAAAAAAAAAGAGGTGAAAAATGCGACTCAGCATGTAAAGGCATTTTCTGTGAAAAATGTGGAGCTGTCAGTTTTGGATTAAAAACAAGACCTGCAGTGCTGTCTGCGGGGAGAAAAGCGTGGGGGAGGGAAGGGCTGTGAGGGAGGTGTTGTACTTTACATTCCTGCAGTTAAGCGGAATGGCAGATGGTCAAAATAATACAGTTTTCACCCAACGGACAAGCTCAAGCAATATTCATGCAAGCGCTGAACAATGCACGGGCCGTGCATATGAAAAGCAGGGCGGCTGCGGCAGGAGGGGGCGCGGGCCAGGCACCCCTCGCTCCGGGAGCACCCGCCCGCCTCGGGAGCCGGCCACATGCCTTCAGTCCCAACTTTCTTCTGGCGAGTCCTTAGCTATGCAATCAACCTTGAAGCTCCCCCGAAATCACTTTGATTGATAGGGAGACGGCAGCTGCAGAGTGAGCAAGTAATAACCACAAAAGAGAAAGGCTTTCATACAAATATTATAATGCCACTTGCAAGCTGTCTGGCACAAACTCTAATTACTTGGCCGTCTTGCAAAGGGAGCCTGCAACTTTGTTCAGAGACGAGGCTCCGCTCGCTCAGCTGCGCCAGGGAGAGAAGCAGGGCTGCACGCACGCCCGGGAAATACATCGTATTTGCGCTGATGTTGGGCTGCTCGTGAGCGGGTTAGTTCTTTTTTCTTCTTGCAGTGATATGCAGGAGGGTTTTTTCCTCTCTTGCTGTGTTTGCTTCAGAGGGTGCACAGGCAATGGGAAATTATCTAGTTGTCTCTACAACTCCCTGAAAGGAGGGTGTAGAGAGGTGGGGTTCAGTCTGTTCAAGTAACTAGAACAAGAGGAAATGGCCTCAAGTTGCACCAAGGGCAGTTTAGATTGGATCTGAGGAAGAATTTCTTTCCTGAAAGGGTTCTCGGGCATTGGAAGGGGTTGCCCAGGGCAGTGGTGGAGTCCCCATCCCTGGAGGGATTGAAGAGTCGTGTAAACACAGTTCTGAGGGACATGGGTTAGTTGGGGACTTGTCAGTGTTGGGTTAATGATTGGACTTGATGATCTTAAAGGGCTTTTCCAATCTGGCAATTCTGTGATTCTGTGATTATAAGTTGTAAAAGCCAATCAGCAGCTCTGCAATGGTGTAGTCAATAAAAAATATTAGTTTCTGACTCACAGGTGAACCAGTGGAGTGCTTAAAATTTACAATTCAGCCAAACATGAAATTTGCAAAAAGAGGGAAAAATCCCACAGGAAGCTGCACAGTAACTCTTTCCTGCAAGTTGTGCTGGTTTCCAGGTGAGCACCCCCGGGGAGGTGATGCTATGCAGCTCCTATGGGTGCTCACTGCCTGTGGGCTGGGGGTCCCACCCTTCCCCAGTCCTGCCCTGTGATGCCCCAATGACAAACACACAAGCAAACAGGCCCAGCCAGCACCAAAATGCTTCCCACCGCGGCAGGGGCCAGCGTTGGCCATGCCTGGCAGCAGCCACCTAGGTGGGTGGACGGGCAGTGGGCACCCCATGGGGCTTGGTGTGTGGCGAGCAGGAGGAAATGGGGTGGTGGCAACAGGGACAGGCAGAGACAGACCCGGAGAGCCCCAGAGCCACTGCAGCCGCATGCCGAGCACAGGAGGAGGAGGAGGAGGAGGAGGAGGAAGAAGAGAAGAGCTGTTAGTGATGGAGCACAACACCAGCAGCAGAGGGGCCTGTGGGAAGCATCGCTCTTACCTGCGGCAATTACCGTAATGAGACCATTACATATTCTAATCTAAAGGGAGAGAACACAAAATCATATAAATACAGGCACAGCACACCCGTCGCGCTCGCGTGAAGGTCGGGCCGGTGGCTCGCGGGCGCCCAGCACAGCAGAAACCGGCTGCGGGCATCACGGCAAACTGGGCACACAGTGGGCACCAGTCACGGGGCAACTCAGGACAGAAAGTTCATCTCTGCACCCTTAGGGACCTGGAGAGAGATGGGTACCCACAGGTTTCTTCCTTGCCCCTGCTGGTCTGTTGATTGAAAAAATAGAGGGAGGAAATGTTGGCAAAAATTAGAACGATCAATCATCTCCCTTTGATTTTTGCCAAACTTGCCAATGTGGAGCAGTGGGACTTCAGCAGCTTCTTACTTCAGCGACATTTCCAACACTCTTAGTGATCATATAATTTCAAACTGGGTAAAATTTGAAGCTCCACAGAGACCTAAACCACTATTACACTGTAGGCAGGTTAAAAACCAACAGGAAGTGAACAACATACACATCACTGCGCCACGTAAACTTCCCACAATGGAAAGTCACTTGTATGCGCACACCCACGTCATGGGCAGTCGTAGCCCTGCACGCAAATAAGACGCAGGTGAATGATGGATCAGATGCCTCTGCGGTCTCTTAGAGGTACAAATGCTTTAGGGTGATGAAGGATTAAGCTTTTAAAATATGTTCCTTGCAGGAGGGGATTAAAAATGCAGTTAGTAATACAGATAAAAATGCACTTCTAAATGAAGAGTTGTCTTTTGGAAAGCTAGAGGTAGCTTATTTTACTTTAAATCTACTGAACAAAAACTGGGTTTCTCATACAGGTACCAGGGCATGTGCTCTAGGAAAAAAAAAAAAAAGCTCTTTTAGCAATTTATCTTCTCCTTGTGAAACAGACGAACACTCCTGAAAGCAAAATAACTCCCTCTCCCCATTCTTCAGCATATACATAAGCACAGCAGTAATGGTACTGATGATGGTGAAACATCTTCTTGGACTTCCTATGGAGAGAACAAGGCAGGAGCTCTGCCAGGACAAGAGCGATACAGCGCTGTCACCATGCAGCTGAACTACCGCAGGGGCCAACTCCTCACCGAAATGGTTTGAATCCTCCTCAGGGACACCACATGCAGAAAACTGAACCTAAAAGCATCTCCTCTGTCAGCTCCCTCCCAGGTGCAGTAACCTTAGAGGTTTTTTTCTTCCCCTCAGACCAACCCACCAGAAGGCCACAGTGTTTCTGTGGCTGAAAATCAGCTTTTCAAGTTGACAAGATGTTCAGCAACATCATGTAAGGAGTGCAGCAGGTACCTCCCACAGCTTTACAAGATACGGGGTTCTCACCGATGTGCTGCAAAGCTGCTGAGTTTGCTTTCCAGAACTACAAGAAGAAGAAGGGTATGATTTGTGTATCATAACACTACTGACAATTTCATGAAAAAGACAGCCACTCACTGCTGTGGAAATTTCCCACGGACATTTTAGGATAAAAGTAGGTGGTAGGCTACTGCTCTTCCTCCGGTGCCTGCCCTGCCCTCACCCCCATCCCCATGCCAAAGTAGGAAAAAACCGTTTGAGTCTTTAACTGTGTTCACACACACATTTCAGGGGCTACTACAGAATCCTGAAATTAAGTTCATTTTTATTGACATGATCTCTGCAGAACTATTCTGTGCTGTCTCTGAAGCCAGGCACAGCTCCAGACCCAACTGTTTTTAGTGAGAGACAAGCAAAACCTAAAAAACTCCTCCCTGAGTGTGGCTGTTGTCACCCACCCTCTTAGTGCCCAGTGGAAAAGCAGCGCCCTGCAGCACTGCGATGTCCTTTCCCTTTTCCCTCATTGCCCTCGCTAACCTGGGAGGAGCTGATTTGACAAACTAAGCAGAAAACTATTGCTCTGACTTGGTAAACTTTTCTAACATATAAGAAAAAGACTAAGAAAGGTGGGTCTTCATGTGTAACCCACGGATGTAAAACCGGATTACAACATCGTGCACAATCATTAAGGATTTTAAAGCTTTAGACTTGAGAAGACCCGTGAAGTTTTCACACCTATCCCCCCCTGCAATTGACCTATCAGCCATGACAGGCCTATGGAAATCTTTGTTTTCTTTCCCAGTAAATGTGAAGGTAATAAAATTCCAGAGAGAATCATAGCAGTAAATCCGCTTAGCATTTTGATATGCTCTGCTTTCCACTCACAAGGACGTGGCTGAAAATACAACATGAGCAGCACCCTGAGCCTGCGTGTTCAGGGGTGTGTATTTTGAAGAAATTATGATTAAATAAAGCAGCAGCTGCATTCATGCAAAACCACACACCTTCAATGGTCTGAAACGCAGATACAACCACCAACTGCATTAAGGATGCAGGAGGTGAAGTGATTGGAACTGCCTTTACACCACGTGGCCCTTTGGTGACTCGTGTTTGGTATGAGCTGTTAAAATATTTCATATTTTGTTATGAGTGACAGCTGTTCTAAACCTGCACTGAGATCTTTCATTTATCTTATGCCTTTGAGCAAACCCCAAAGGCTATGTGGTTCCATCTCAGCCGTGACACAGGCGATGCCCTGGAAGAACAGGAGGGTCTTCTGGCTGGAAGCCACTGAAGGCTGGCAGCTGGGCAATGGCACGAAACATCACTTGTCAGTTATCTTTGGAGATTCTTTCTATCAGCTGAATTTATACAGATTCTTTTCCCCTCCAAACCCATGAAAATGCTGCAGAAGAAAGAAGGCTGCTCTTGGGAAGGCGTGGGGGGCACGGCGCAGCCCTGCCTGCACTGGAGAGCCAGCACTGTGGAGGTCAGGTGAGCAGAAGCCAATGGTAGGTTTTGTACCTGCGTCCCCTGACCAGATCAGACCACAAGTGAAGTGCTGCAAGAGCTGAAACTTTGGTAAATGAGGAGGTTTGTTCCACTGTTGGTTGGTTATGAAAAATATGAAAAGCAGAATCTTGAAAAGCTGTAACTGGAGCGGTAAGAAGAATCTAAAAGGACTAAAAAAAGCACTCCCAGCTCCCTGCACAGGCGATGAGTGCTTTTCACCATCACATACCGAGCCCCAACTGTTTCAGAGATTTGGAAATAAACCCTAAATGTACACATTAAAGTTTTAATTAGTTGTGACTTGGAGCAGCCACTAATTAGTTCTGCATCGTCCAGCCAGCCAGAGGGAATCACTGAATCATAGAATGGTTTGGGTTGGAAGGGACCTTAAAGCTCATCTAGTTCCAACCCCCCTGCCATGAGCAGGGACACCTTCCACTAGATCATGTTGCTCAAAGCCTGATCCAGGGACCACAGGGATGGTGGGTATTTCTCCTTTCCACACATGCACGTAACACGCAGTGTTAAGCCACCGCCCAAAGCCTCCAGCTCGGGTGGCAGCAGCCTGTGGCAGGCAGGACGGCACCGCACGGCCTCTCTCCTCCGCTGCAGCTGCGGGGCTGACGTGTCAGTGCAGAGGGAAAATGCAAAGGGGCCACATTGCCTGGAGCTTTCTTGGGAGTTGACAGCTCGAGCAGCTGGAGCTGTCACCCAGCAGAAGAGAGAGGCCCGTCAAGCTCATATTTTTTTCCCATCCCAGTGCTGATTGCTAGGGAGGAAGCCCTCCCTTGCCATCTCCTCTCCCGGAGACGCTGCTGGGAGAGCTCCCTCTGAGACAATCAATTAAATGGAAAAAAGAAAGGGCCCTGATGTGAGAGCCCTGATGTTGCTCTCACACTCTCTCCGCTGTAGATCCCGAGGTTATGCTGGGCTTTGGGGAGAAGCAACCCCAGCACCTACAGAGCTTTGGGGGACAGGTCCAGGCTGCACGCCTGCATAGGCGGTGGGCAAAGGGAAAACTGCCCTGGCACCCAGAGCAGTCTGCAACTGCTTCGCAGGGAGCTGCAAAGTCATCAGACAACTTCCTTACCATTCTGCACTTCTGAACCAGGGCTGGTCATCCATCCCGGTGTACATTTACATCAGACTGTTCAAGTCAGAGGAGCTACAGGGGGTACAGAGCTGATGCCACCTAGCAATTCATGGTCTTTACTATGACTTTGCCCTATTTAATAAAAGACCATTTCTAAACCTTACAGGGATGCTAAGAATTTTACTAATTCAAGAAAGTATTTGTCTTCTCATGAAAAAATGCAAACTATCATACTGTCAACATGCATAACTTTTTAAAAACATAAAGGGCACAGTAGCAGTCCCATGGTATATTGAGGATGCAGGAGCTTCCTTTTTATTCCTTCATATATAACTCCCAGCACGGCATTTAAGCTCTTCAGACTGCTAAATGTATTAGTAGATTAATAAATTAAGGAATACACCACAGCCTGGAAAAGATTTTCACTCACTCCCTAAGTCTGAAAGAGGAAAAATGGTGTTTCTGATTTCTTATGTTGTCTTTGCAACTGTTAACAAGAGCTCCCATGGGAAGAGGGATGCATTTCCACTCTGGTTTTGCTTCATGGTTTAGCAAAATTACTAATATGTTAATAGCATCCATAGAAATCATTGTGATTTCTCAGTGTTGCCATTAAAAAGTCCCGAAAGTGGATCAGAATTGCTGTGTCATGTTATTTGAATACGTCCATGTGGGTTTCCCTAGGCAAGGAGGAAGGAAGGAAAGGCATCTCTGGGGAGAAAGGGTAAATTTGGGGTTTCTGCAGAACATCCTGACTTTCCTCCTTCATTAAATCAGGTAATTACGCTTGATTCAATTGAAAATTTCATTTGGCACCTTTGCATTCTCTGCTATCAAGCAGCTACCACAGGCTAAGAGACAATTTCATCAAGCAGGAAAGGACCATCCACCACCAGGCTCTGCTTCTTCACGACGATCAGATACAGACAGAGCCTCATCAAGTTCTTAGATGAGCTGGTAGCTAACATGGAAGGAACATAGTGATATAAGATCTCCATATTTCTGAGCCGAGGGTTTTGAGACTGGGAGTGATGGAGATGGTTATGAAGCTGCTCTTTCTGCTGATGAGTCTTGAGTTAGGAGTTACATGCATGTGACAGCATGGTGTGCTGAAAGCTGCCCCAGTGCAGCATTCAGTTGCCAAGCATGTTCCTGCAGTGGTGGAAAGTCCAGGCAGGTGGTAGCTCTGTGGAAGAGGGGCAGGAAAGCCACACATGGATCACTGATAACCAACAATGCAGGGGTAAGGAGCACCTCCTGAATCTGCTTGTGCAGCTTCAAGATCCCTCTAAAGGCAGCTTGAGCAGCCAGCAGGGACAGGCCACTAACCCTGCAGTGAAAGATGCTCTAGTTTGCAGAAGATCAGCTTTAAGAACTACCTGATTCAACAGAGAGGGGAAGCAGGCCAGGTCCCTGCACATCCTCCTGAATGCTCTTCACTGGGAAGGAGAAAAAAAAAAGAAACACCTTGAGTCCTGCTTCCTTTGTAACTCTTCCCACTCCTCTGCTCCATCTCCTCTTTGTTTGCTGCCCGGACAACCTCTACAATTACAACAGCTAGTACCTGTGATTGCACATTTTCCTTCTCACCTACTGAGAACTAAGATCATGAAGACCTTGTAATGAGCTCTGTGCTATTGACTTAACTTCTTGTGCTTCCTTCCACATTGAAGGGCAACGCTTGTATTGGAAAAGGAAGGATTCAGCACAGAGGTTCAAGCCCACGTCTAATAGCTCCACAGCAGTGTCCTGGTCCAGCCGGTAACACTGGCCAGATGGTTTCAGCACCGCCTCTTCTCGCAGTGGAAGCAGCTGAGCAGTGGGCTCCTAGCTGCTGGGGTTGTCTGGAATGTCCTAAGTCTCAGTTACTAAAAACTATTTTTTCAGTTTCAGGCAACACTGTCAAATATCAAATGATCAAACCCAATGCTGGGCATGTGCTGCAATACCGTGGCATAGCTACTCATTTTCAGATGTGCATTTTTTTAATATTCAGTTCCATCTGGCTTCCCTAAAAATAGGCAAAAATATTATACAGAACCTGGAGAGATTTTTATTCCAACTAATACACAGAACTGAAAAAGGATCCTACAAATTTTCAAGGAAAAAGCACAGGCAAAGAAGTAAAAAAAACCCACCCCAAAACCAACAACAAAACATAAAAAACAAATCAAACAAAGCCAAAAGGAATCATTACTCAGTTAGCTTTAAAAATCATATAGGCCTGTTTAAGACAGCAGTTACTCTGTCTTTTATTTAGTTTCTGTCAAAAATAGATTTTAAAATTACATGGCCATTTGAAATATTCCTTTTGCTTTAAAGTGGGAAAGAGAAAGCTCAGCACCTAGCAAAAAGTGTTTTAAAATAAATCAAATCTCATTTGCTGTACATTCAAGTATTTTCTACAAGAAATTTATGCATGTACAAGTCCGTAGACAAAAGAAAAGCATGTGTCACCTTTTCAACAAAAAGGCTGCAAAATCTCAGTTTTATGTAAATAAGCAGGCACGGCTTCCAAGGCTTTAAAACCAGGGAACGCTGAAAACGTCTATAGTTCCTCAACTCAAGTGTTGCTCCTGGGCAATGCTATAATATTCATTAAAGAATCCATTTATCAACAGATACCACATGTCAGAGTTTTCCAGCACAGTTTTCCTGACACTCCACTGAAAACGATGCTTTAAAAAAATTAAAATGGAAAGCAATAATCCCAGATGCTTTTGCCTGCCGCTTCATTCCACAATAGCTATTAGCAACTAAAAAAGCCAAGATTTACACTATATCCTTTCTGATAATGTCAAGCATTATGCTTTATTTTCCAAATCATTAGCATGCACAAGAATGACCTCATGGTGAACAGATGCACTTGGATATGGCAGTGATTAGATCAGTCCTCTCAGCAGTCAAGTGTGCCCATTTCAATTAACCCTTTGAAGCACTAACTGCAAGTCTATGCTGCTGAAAAGCAGGTTTATAGGTTCTCTTGAAAGCAGAAATCTACCCCTGTGAGTATTAAAACCTCAAATCCAAATCCTTCTCCAGTGGGATATCTCTTTTCCTGTCTAGGATATCCAACTACTTCCATTTTCTAAGAGTTAACATGATTCTGTCTTCTGATCTTAAATGGAAAAAAAAAGAAGCTTATTAGTCAGCAGAGGTAATTAAAGTTGGAACGCTTTTGTGTCTGTTTGTGCCTGCTTGGGGTTTTTTTTTTTTTTTGGGGGGGGGGTGTTTTTTTTTTTTTAAAGAACACACAAGTATTTTGTTGAATAACTGTTTTTCTTTTTGGCTGAGGGAGCAAGAACAGAAAAAGATAGCAGCTTAAAACCCTGTCCTCTAAAATGAGAGAAATCTGCAGAGGGAAAGGATAAGAATAATTCAATAGTGTTGGATTATGGAGGATTTCCTAGGCTGACTCTCAAACCCAGCCTAATTAAAATACAGCATGTAATGTACCAGTTTAACAACAAAGGGCCGTATTCTCATCTTTTGTTCCTAATCTGCACATCCCCTAAATGAGTTCAGGGATGTCCATTCTGCCCACCAGGCTGCATGTTCAACGTCTAAGATATACAGGGCTACCTATGATACATACAGGGAGTTTAAGGCTCTATTTCTGAAAACAGCGAGAGAGGTCAACTGGATGATTTTTGTGGATAAAATGAAGCACCTGCAAGACTATTTGTGACACAGGGGACTAAGCCAGGGCATACTTCAAGAAACCCATATCCCATCTGAACTGAGGGGAAGCATCCCTACAGACAGTATCAGAAAACATAAAAACATTTAGTTCAAATAAATAGATCATGGTTAATAATACAACAACGTGTGTCATTAACAGCTACACATTTGATTAATTTAATAGTCTTGATTTCTTTCTTATACTGTGTTAACTACTAAAGCCAGTCTTAATTTTAATAAAAAGTGTACTTACTCATTGACTCTTTCTATTGCGCACATGCAGTGACAGCATGATGACAATTAGGTGGTATTAAGAATAAGATCAGAGTAGAATTAATCTTAAATTCACCTGAAAAGTTTAAGCTAGGCAGAGTTAGTAGTTTCAGCTGGCTTTTTACTTGAGAAGGGGAAACACAGACCTGTCTCAGCTCCATACATTTATTGCTCTGTGATTCATTTTTTTTCTGTTTCAGACCAGAAATTCCCCTTTTACATAAAGAAAAATGTTATCTGTATTTCTTAAGTGGCAGACAGCCAATTTTGCACGGACAGGACAGGTGAATCTAAGCTTGGAGGAGGTTTAGCTGCTCGTGGCATGGGGGGACAGGCTGCAGGCTGGAAAATGCGGACCTGCCACTGTTCACAGCCCAAGACTGTCCTGTTTGGCCCCGGCTGAGCCCACGCTGACAGGGGAACCAGCAGCTCCAGAGCAGTTTTTCACCCCTTTCTAATCATTCACAGGGATGAAGAGATGGCTGCAAACTTACTCAAACTGCACCTGAGCTGGTTCTTTTATTTATTTCTGGACACTGCTGGGAAAATTTGTAGTACCCCACCAATCTAAACCGCCATAAATGTGGAAACACGGAGGGCTGAGGTAGATGCTGGTGACCGTACGCAGCTCCACACAAGGCACGCTGCTCGTGGGATGGGGTTCCCAGGTTTATGTACAGCCTCCTTGTCGATTGCCAGGATGGCATTTGATGGAAAATACATCCTGATGCCAACGACTGACACAGCTCTTGGTAATATTTGACTAAATATGCAAGTAAATCAGTAGGTAATGTGAAGAGACTCTCTGAAGCAAATATTTTGATGCCAGAAGTCATGACTGGCCTCTAGTTTCTTTGAGAGCATGAAATAAATCCTGATATTCGGAAGTCCAAAGCTGAGGACCTGACTGTGGCAGGTTTTACTCTTAAAAAAATAAAAAAATCATGGAATCATAAAAATGCATTCAAGTGCTAATGATTTAACAGTGTTCTGAAAAACTTTAGCAGATATTAGGAAACTTTAAATATATTTTTTGCATACAAAATCACAGACCTGAGAAAGTCTGACTATGGTACTATCAAATGAATCTGTTCTTCCTTGTCGAACTAAATTTGTTTGCATTAAGATCACTGTGTGCTGTACAAAGAATGTGAAAACCAAATACAATTATGCACAGAGTATAACATTTAAAATATATCAATATATCTACATTTTTATTTGCTGATATGTCAACAGATAAATGATTCAAAGTGCTAACAACACTGGGCATGAAATCTCCATTTCTATTGAAACTGATAATTTTTTTTTGTCTCAGACTTTTGGCAGAGTGTATAAAAGAATTTAATTCACAGCTGTTCTACTTTTTAATGTAGAAAACATTAATCAAAGCTTTAAGTTATAAGCTTTTCTAATGTTGTTTAGTATTCCAGTTCAACAAAGATCAATAGAGGCCATCCCTGTGTTTCTTGACGCCTCTCCAGGAAGCAGAGGCGCGATTATGTAAATAGCACCGGTTCCCCTTTACTTCTGCCAGCTTGCTTATCTCCAAAGCCTTCTGCCTGCTGCTACTGGCGACCAATGCAAGGACATGCATATACCTCTTATCTCCTAACAAAGCTCTGAAAGCTCGAGGATTGGAGCCAGTAACGTTAAACAATGATGCACAGCTGATTTTATTTGTAAGTGATTTATTTTAGTAAATTTAATTTCTTCCTTCAATTTTTCAGTTTAGATGGGAGATATTTGCTAACGAGTCAGGCTAAAAAGAAATAGAGCAGATGTCCTGCAACATTTATACAGGTCTGAAAAAATCTCTTAAACAATCCGAAAGAGTAGCAGGGAATAATTAGAAAGTGCCAGATTCACCCTATGAGTGTAAAAAAGGGATTAAGGAATCTTTGTTAAAGAGTTCAACACACGGTGACCATATATTTTGGAGGCTGGAAAAACAAATCTTGAGGGTACTAGAAATCTGCATTTCAGAGTCAAACCTTCATTTTAGGGGACGTTTATTTAAGCCCAATTAAAACAGCAAAGTGGGAGTTTATATCTTACTGACTGCATGCTAACTTAAAATCTCGACAGGGCACGTAAGGAATAAATTCACAGGGTTCAGCATTACATTTTCATCTTTCAGTAGGGCTGATGAATGATGATCAGCATTAACGTGTGTGCCTATACATATACACATGCACACATGTACGTATATCCATACATATATTAAAAAAAAACCCAAACCCAAACAGGTTCCAGGCTGGGTGTTGGCAGGAAGCCTGAAATTTGCTCATCTATATTTAAGGGAAATGTTAGCATACTGCACGCTGCT
This sequence comes from Antrostomus carolinensis, assembly GCF_000700745.2. NCBI lineage: Eukaryota > Metazoa > Chordata > Aves > Caprimulgiformes > Caprimulgidae > Antrostomus > Antrostomus carolinensis. The sequence goes on along the minus strand of NW_010340757.1, from coordinate 90,549 downwards.
ATGATTTTCTAACAGAACACCGTTCTTACATTTCTTTTGCATTAATCCCTGACCCTGGTATCTCAGCAGCATAATCCCCATTTAGCATTAGTAGCAACGGCTTCTACTGTGAGGAACTATTTTTCGATAAGTAAGCACCGATTCAGGCATAGGTTTTGAACAACATATTCCCAGCTCAGCAAGAAACCCACACTCCTGAATGAACCAGAGCACATTACTGAGAGAAAGTTCATTAACCTTGCTAGATTCGGGGGTTAACAGGATAGCTGAAGAAAGGAGCAGAGTGAATAGCTCTGATGCAAAACAAATTAAAATGAATGTCATCATTCCTTTTGATATTCATTAGTTGATTCAGGGGAAGAATGGTCTTCTTAAATTTGCAAGCATTTATCTACAAAAAACAGGTGTACATCTGCTGCTCAAGTGCTTCTTAGTGCTAAAGAGAAGAATAACGTGCAGAGACTCACCAGTTCCACCGAGGGAGTAGCTGGGAGAGGGAGAAAAGACCTGAGCGGCAAAATCCTCAAATGTCATTACTTCTTTATGGTTCTGGATTATTGCTTCGAGATACAGAGCTCTTTCCTCATAACTGCAATGACCAGGTTAAGGAAATGTGTGTGCAGAATTAAATGCTGTTACACAACATACATGAACACCAGCACTTCAGCAACACTAAGCAGGCTGTATGTACACAGGCGTGGAAAAGAGGGGACCGAAATTGCTCAATGCTGCTTAACAGTTCTGAACTCGAGCAAGGAGGAGTGAACACACTTAATGGCTTGAAATTAAGGGTAATACCTTTGAGCTTCATGAAAGAAAAGCAGTGACTCAGTAGACCTGACAGATTGCTAAAGTTACCCAGGGCAGAAACAACCCCCCCCGGCCCCGAGGCTGCAGGCTTTTTAAAACCAAAATCCAACTTTAACAGACAAGCTGTGGCATTGTGGAAAGTTCCTGGTACACAATATTCCTATTACAATGACCCTGTCAGAGTAGAAAAATTGATCAGATTGGAGAAACAAGCTACAGGACAGAGGAGAAACACTCCCACATATTTATGTGATCACTGTACTTCGTAAAAGAAATTAACCGTAATAAATGCTATTCCTGAAAGCGTGAAGTTTCTATTTAAGGCAGGTGCTAGAAGGTGTAATCTTATGTATCCTAAATAAATGATGCGCATTGGAAAAATTCACCCCACAACTTGCATGCATTATAGTCTGCGTAACGCAGAGAACAAAGCAATCTAAAATCAAGACTATTGCCTTTTAATTAAAACTCAGCAACCTGGAACACACAGCATTCAAATGTGTAATCAAAAACCAGTCACCAATAAAACTTACAAGCGTAACAAGCTGAAGCAACTTTCCAGCTGTCTTAATAGGACCCCTGCTTGCGGCAGCTTTTCACAGCGGAGAAAGCAAATCTTTTCCTTTTGTGTGCAGCTTCTGTTTTCTCAGAAGGTGAATCATACACTTCCAATAACAGGATAACGTCTGAAACAAATCTACAATGGGCTGAAGAACCTCATGTATGACTTTATGAATTAACGCTCGCAGGAGCCAGTATGACATCTCATTCTCCCATTTCCTCATTTAAAACAAAAGTTTCCCAGATCCTCATTGTGTTTCTGTTACAGGGAAATGCATTCTGACTCTGCAAGACTCTTAGGTGGGAGCAAAGGCCAATTTAAATTTAGAAATTAGGAGTGGTGAGAATAACAGCAGTGACAACATAATGCAGGTGAGAGTATTTAAAACTGAAAAACATTACTAATTAATAGTGAAGTGCCATTTGTGACTTTCATTACAGTAACAAAACCACTTTGAAACAACATTTTTTTTTTTTGTTTAAATCAGAGTAAAGCGGTACTTAAAAATAGGACATGATGGTCTATTGTTCTACCTCAAGGGGAAGAAGCAAAATGCATCTTAATTGTATACAAGTTCCTATAGGCACGGTAGTAAAAAAAAGAAAAAAAAAAAAAAATTTTGCTTTTAATGCTAGGGGAGGACGATTGATACGTGATAAATCTTCTTATAAACTTCCGTGGAAGCCTGAAGAAAGAAAATCAATACGTAGCATTTCAGAGTTTGCACCTGCTGACAGCGTTATTTGCTTAGTTTTTCTGTCTCTTTTCCCTAAGCCCAGGAGAACACATTCCTGATAGCGCAAGCATTAGCCCGCCTGCGTTTGGGGCTGCCTCCCTATTATGGGCTGAACTCCTGATGACTCTTGTTAATGAATAGGCTGCCAAACTTCCTAGGAGAGGAGGCACACGCCTGGGCCTATTCTAAAGGGACTGACGGATGCCATTCACTTCTCATTATGAAGATGCTTATTCCGCGGGGCGCTCGGCTGTTGCCAGGGCTGTGAGGAGCGGGCGGCCGGGCGAACGCCGGCCCCGTTAACAGCGGGATGCGGGGTCTGCGGGGCCGTCTGGCGAACAGCCCCTCCGACACGGAGCTGGCACGTGCTGGCGCAGCGGGAACAGACCCAGGCGTGACAAATTACTGAAAGGGCTCAGCTAAACTTGCGGCTGACGACCACCTGAGCCTGCGGACCGGCCATCAGCGCTCGATTCATTGCGCAGCCCTTTTAGGCTGCGGTCTGCTTGTGGGCCTGCTTTAAACAAGGCAGGGAGACTATAAAGGCTTTTCATGCTATGCCTAATAATATCCTGCTGTTTAATGAAAGACCTTGCACATCTAACACATAAGCATACAATGTGTAGAACAACTGCTAACACACCAGAAGTTTGTACCGATTTTGCTAAATATTGCACGGAAAAACAGAGCGGTGAGATTTTGACTAGGTTAGTTTCACATCTCGTAAATTCCTTATTTATGAGATGGAAGATGCCCCTAACCACACAAAAGTTTGGGAATAAAACACTCAGCCAAACAGCTGGGCAGCTACACGAGAAGCATCTGAAAAATAACATAGAGTTTTGAGTTTAAGCCAAGGTCCAGAGAGCTGTGCAGATCGATCAGCAGCTTGTGAGGCGTAGGAGGAAGATCTCAATTCAGTGCTGCTCTTGCAGATTAAAAAGCTGAAAACAGGAGGTGCAGATACCACAGACTCAGCAAGGAAGTCCACTGTATAAACCAGCTCCACTTCACCACCACCCTTCTCAGCTCAGCACACGCGTTGCGTCCCTCCCAGGCTCCCCTAAGCATGACTACCACAAGCACAGTGGCTCCTGCCATACATGCAGCAAATGAGATGCTCGTACTAGTTTTCACTTACAATCTAATCTAAAAAGCATTAAGTCACTGCAAGAAAATTAAACTCTTTGCCATCTCTGTTTTAATACACACACATACTAGGGAAAACCGTTTGGAATCATTTAAAAAAAAAAAAAAAGTCAATTAAAGTTTTACCAAAGTTTAGGAATTTTAATGGAGGCATTAGGAACATAACAAACAAGCTGTAAGGAACCCTCTGAAAAATACTGCCGGCCTGTAAATATAGGTCAAGGAAGCAGCACAACATCACAAATACCATCCGATCTCTCACACAAAACCTTGGTTCTGTAACTTACACAAGTTGCACTTCTTGTAAGCAAACAAAAACACTGTTTTGCTACTTAATTGTGTTTATGCCAGAATCTTCTGTAGGCATCACTTCATTAGTCATCTGTCAGGTACCCAAGTAATGTATTTTGAGGATCCAAGAGAGCATAATATACCCAAAGAATAATAATATAAGATAGATGGGGATGGGGGGCAGAGGAGACGACTCAGCATTCCAAGACCGTTTGTACAGGAGCTGTTTGAAACAGTGATTTTCAATTGCAGCCTCAAGAAGCTTCATATTTATCACCATGTAAGAACGCTTTCATCCAGATAATCGCTCGTGCAACACTTGATCTGTCAAAACTGCAGCCCTTGCAAATGTGCTGTGCCTTCATCCTTAAGAACCAGTGGTGCGATTTTCCTTACTTACACGTTAGAATGTTAAGCTCAATCTTTTCAATATGAAATTTGTGTCATCTCTCTCCTGTGAGCTTTCAGCATAGCGTGTCTGACAGAACGACACCCACGAACGCTAAGCCTCGTTGCATTATTGAGGTCACGCCAATATGCGCAGAGTGCCATCTAAACTAATACTTTTAAAAAAAATGCAGCACATGTATCAGCAAACTCCCATTCCCAGCTCATTGCTATGCTCTGGGTTAAGCGCCAGGAGAAAGCTTGAAGTGTCTGGTTGGCTTTTCTACGGAAGCCTCAAGGCTAGATTGCCGAAATGAAGCATGCAAATCGTTTTCTGAAGACGGCCTGGCTGCAGAGAGGATGGGTTATGATCTTGAACCCTACCCCGGTAAAGAAGCTGGACATCTGGCTTCCCTGATTAACTAAGCCCCCATTTATCTGAAGGTTGTGGGCGTCCCCTGAGATATTCAGATAAATGGAGTTATATTAGACATTCAAAGGAGCTGATCAAAAGCAGCCTTTTTTAATATGTATGGCAATTTGACCCACCTCTTCAATGACTGCATTATTTTACATTTCGCTTCTATCGAGGTGCAGCTCCAGAGCAAAATGTTTCCAATGGGCACAAACATTTTTTATTTACTTGACATATTAAATGATGTAGAGAGCCATGACAAGGTGTGAATTATTGACCATGAATATATATAACTTAGCTCCAATTTGAATACAGCCATCAAATCTCAGTATTTGAATATTATGAGCTTTTAGAACTGTTTTATCAGTGTATCAATTATTTTAATAGTTCAACCATACAATGAAAGCTGTTTGAAAAAAACATTAAAAACAACTATTTGCAATAAACCATGTCACCTTATTGCAAGCAGTAGGATGATCTGTGAAGTTCTGTGGTGAAACACATGCAGGACCTCCTTCCAGATGGAGAATCCAAAAGAAGAAAAAAGGTAATTTTTTTTTAAATTCACCAGAGACACAGGTATGAGTTGGTGCGTGGCTCCAACCTACAAGCATCACTTCCACATTTAATCTCTACAATGCAGAGCCAGTTTCAGACACATGGTTTAAAACATAAAGAGTTTGAAAAGCCTTCAAAGTCCTCGTCATCTGGTTTCTGCAGGTGAACTGAGCCATCCTGGGGTCAGGATCTGTCCAACGTTTCCCTCTCTGCATGTATGCACAATGTTAAACCATAAATAACTACATATTTAGAAATGGGGGGGATATAGAAGATGATTATTCAAACAGATCCTGAAAATTTAGAACTTTTGCTTATTAACCTTAATTCTGTGCTGACCTCAAGCAAAATTATCAGCTACCCATCACTGTTGATGGTAATGACCAGCAATTCCTTCCCCACACTATTTTTAGAAAAGAAAAATATTTTGGCAAAATTTATATACTCTCACTGATATACAGAAACAACTCTGTATTTCATTGAAACAGCAATCTTTTCATGAAACTAAAAGGCAAAATCATTTGTGGGTTTGTGAATAGGCAAAGAGAAAACTGACTTGCTACTCTCCACAGTTTGTTGTTTGTAGTGTGCCAATGCCAAGGGGTTCTAGTCCTGGGACTGGAACCCAACTGCTTGGGTCCATGGAGAGCACACACTGAAACGACTGTTCCTCCAGCTCCACAGGGACTGCCAAGGAAGTTAATACAGACTATTGGCATGAACCTATTGCAATTCCCATCTGTGATGTGAATCCCACCCTGGGAAGGGCTTTCGGGGCATCTGGCCAGCGGAGAAGCTGAAAGTATAGATGTAGACAGCTCTTTCCAACCCATCAGACATCAAGGCTGTCCACATGCCTGCATGCCAATTCCTTCTTCCACTCAACTTGGGAAGGAGAAAGAAAGAGACAATAATTTGAACTTATTGTTCAATGCAAGAAAGCACGTTTCTCAAATCTACACTAGAGCTTTCCAGCCTCACTGGTGCTTACACAGGTAGTGAGTGAAGAAGAGAAGGAAAACTTGTTTTGCATATAGCCTGCATATAGCTGATTTCTTGGGCAGGCTTGACAGACTTTAAGGCAGAGAAAATACAGGGTTGTGTTGAACTTTTATTTTACTGATTGCCCTGTCAAGATTTCAGTACCAAAGAACTACCGATAAGTCATTTCTGACCATTACACGTATTTCAGTATCCTCCTAACTTGTATCATAAGAGCCAAAGATGGTTCCACAAAAAGGGTTTGCTCCTGACACCACGACAGCAGTTTTGAAAACAAATAAGAACATAAATGTTTGGGACTTACCCAAGTAGAATAAAGCAGGGACCATAAAATTGAGGTTAACATAAATGTATCGCTAGATGACCTTTATGCACCTAATTGTACTCCTTCAGCTCTGAACAGGACAGAGTTACTGTGCTTTTAAAATGTTGTGATAGGCAATTTCAGTGTGAAACTCAATATGCTTGATTGGGCTTGCCATCATTTATGGTCTAGTGATCGTCACTACTGCATAAATTTAACTGAAAACTTTTGGGGGAATTTTAGTAACGTATATCCTTCACTGAACAGGTGCAATTAAATTATACCTGTCAACAACTGCAGATTTATGTGCTTTTCTTTTAAACCAAAGCATCTGAGATTAAAACTGTTCATGTCTTAAACTGGTCAATGTAACATAGAAGATATGTATTAGATGAGGCTGACTCTGTATAACTGTCCAAGTCAAACCAACGGTTTTGTGCAGGGGGGGTGAGGTTGGCTCCCTTGCCCCGTGGTCAGCCCCCAAGAAGGCCATCTGTCTGCAGTGCAGCTGGGGGAGGCAGGGCTCGATACTCTCCCTTGGCGGAACGGGGATGACTAGTGCCAGGGCTGCTGTTCCTCCTCCTTATCCAAAATGAGCAGATGATCCTCTGCTGCCAAAACCAAGAGCTCATCCTCTCCGCAGCATAATTTTCCTCTGCTCTGCCACCCCTCAGTGCAGAATTGCACAGCCAGCCAGCCCTCTTTTACTACTGCACTGGATGGACTCAAGGGGGAATTTCCAGTCATGGGGGACAGCTGGAGCCCAGAACACCCTGGTGTACAAGAGACATGACTCTCACTGAAACCGACAGATATGGAGAGGTTTTCAAACGTATTTCTTGTTTGTGGAGCATTTGCTCAGTGCCTCAGCACCATGGCTGGAGCTCTGCCACCTCTCTCCCCCCGAGCCAGGCCTGGGTCTTTGCACAGGATTACAAAAGAACCTTAGTCCTGACTGATGGAGATGGGGCTTCAGATAATGACACAACACAGAATAAAAAAAAATAACCTGTAATTGCTTCAAGTAACTTGGCAGGCTGCTACAGCATTTTCTAATATGTGCTGTGCAATACATTTGTTTTCTCACAGACGGTCGCCATTAATTGCTTTACAGAGGAAAGTGAAACAAAACAACAACAGAAACACGTTTCACACGGTTTCAAACCATCTCCATCGAAATCAAGTAACATAACAGCAAAATCATACTGAAGGTGCCCTGAGGCAAAAAGCTCCAGCTCATGCTCTTCTGCGTGGAGCCCTGCTCTGGCGCTTGCTCTTGGCTCTGGTTGCTTGTTAGGTAGCACGATGCCCAAGGTGTGCTGCGAACCACCAGGCTGGCAGAAGCACTCGCCTGCCGCTCTGGGATATCAAGAATATGTGGCACATTAGTCATGCCAAGTGCTTCAGGGAAGAATTTTGCATTTATTATGAATAAAGCAGAAAACAAGCTTTCATCTTAATTTACTACTCCTCCTCCTTGCGGGAAGCCCCCGGGAGCAGATACATCATACCATTACAGACCAATCGTTTCGGAGTAGGAGTGAGTGAAGGAACAACGGTTACTTTCCTCATATAATACAGTTCTGCACTCTAACAGCACTTATGTTTATCCCTATCTGAAGCTTTATCTATTCTAACACAGAGTACTCGTGATGATCCCCTATCAGGTTCGTACAGATACCTGCTCTGATGGAAAAAAAAAGAGTTAGAAATGCACCTCATCTCCTCTCTTAGCTTTGTTCTCATCGAGATTGTTCCTAATACAGCACAGACAAAACACTACAGTGGTGCACAAACCAGTGGCAAAACTACAAACACATGTGCCTAGAAAAATGGCACTGCCATTGGACATTGCACAGTCAGCCCTCTGCACATCCAAGGTCCATCTAGCAGCTGTACTCCATGCTTCACCATACTGATAAGGCTTTGATTGAAGTTCAATTGATTAAAATGATGACATAATTGCCTATTATCAGTTAGTGCAGCAGAAGCCCTAACTGGTAAATCATTCTGCAGGGCACACAAAGATTTATCCACCAAGAAGCTATTTCTGAAAGAGTTCTGTATTGCAAGAACTATCGTGACCTCAGTTGTACAAGCTTTTGCCCAGCAAATTAGTGAGTCATGATTTCTCCAATATGTTTTCTCTAGAAGTATCCATATAGATCCCTATCCAATCCTAAGAGATACCCTAAAGGGAAAGGAGCTGCTCAGGTCTGATTGAAAGTCACCTTCCCAGTGCCCCAGAGCAGGGAGATCTAGAGATGGTGAGTTATTTTGTGGCTATCTCATCCAACAGAGTACTTATTCACCCAGGGAAATAACAGGGAGACTCCAGAATTAAAGATGGGTGGAAAAGGCCCGGAAAGCAGATAGTTGAGAAGATCTGCTGGTCTCCTTGAGGCAGCACAGGTTGCAGGAAGAGATGGAATCATAGAATCATAGAATGGTATGGGTTGGAAGGGACCTTAAAGATCATCTAGTTCCAACCCCCCTGCCATCAGCAGGGACACCTTCCACTAGACCAGGTTGCTCAAAGCCTCATCCAGCCTGGGTGGACCTTCAGAATAACCTTATTGAGAGCACAGCCTGTCCACATCTTGCCTTTGCCTATGCACTGAGCAGGAGCTTAAGAAAAGGAGCTGCCATCATGCAGAGTCCTTTCCGTACAGTTCTAGAAGGAAAGCTGCTCGATGACTGCAGAAGACAAATCCCTAGGTCGTATTTTCAGGGAGATCATTATAACACTGTAGCTGTCCCATTTTATCAGTGTATGTACAGCTGCCGATGCTCACGTTCTGCAATTATCTGGCTTGTTCTGCAAACGGGGTGATCATCAAGGGATAAATAACTGGAGGAAAGGTCACATGTTACCAAGCAATGCTTCCCCCGTGCTTTGTTGCAGTCTTAATTTTATTCAAACACTAACAAAATGCACCTATTTCAGTAATTCCACTAATGAGCTGTTACTTTTGGACATCTTAGAAAAAGGGCAAAGGTACAAAGGTTCAATTATTTGTCATTTACTTATGCCTTCCAGTTCCTTCAAATTGGCTGCTTGAACACACAGGGATAACATACTATCCTTGGTCTACTATTGTTAGCCACATACCAGCAATACTATCCCCTTTTACTTTTATTATCCTCTTTGTTACAGCATATGTGTGTTACAGGGAAGGGGAGGCTTCTTTTGAAAGCTTGAGTATTTTTCCACTGAAATAGTATTCTAATAATAATTTGTTTGTGAACAGCAGCAGTAGGATTTTCAGAAACATTAAAAGTCACCCACATCACCCTTTGGAAGGTATGGTAAAACTCCTGGTAGCTTTTATCAGGCAAATCTTGAGAACTTCTTGAAAACCTCAACCCTGTAATAACAACAATAAAGATCAACTAATACAAAGCCAGATGCAAGACTGTACATCCATGTCCTTCCCCAACACACAATCTCTTCAGAGGTATCATTCAAGTGGTGTTGAGAAATGATGGTTTATGAAGACAGATGCTGCAGTGCATGAAAAGCCTCCTCAGAACTTTGTGGGAAAAAAAAACCCCAGGTGCATTTGCACTGAGTGGTCAGCATTCCTAATCCTCATTCAGAGGAAAAAGTGACTGAGTGACTGAACCCATAGAAGAAGAACTGTTTGGGAGATGGCAGTGCTGTTTTGGAGCTACAAACCTGAAACCCACAAACCATTACTAGTGGGGTTTACACATATCATGCATCTGCCTTCTGCATAACATGGGTGCTCTCTCAGAGACTGCAGATTGCACCGTGCAGGTCAGGTTAAGGAGAAAATTGTGAACTCACTAATTTTTGCAGCATGTGTGGATCAAATATTTAATTAAAGTCAGACCTTGTGTGTGCTATCACACAATATAGCTTATCTGTATATGCAACATAAAGACATCGTCCACCAGTGTCTGTGATTAATTCACCACTTACAGATGACCAAGCCATGTGGTATTATTCAGTGTATTCCAAGTGCGAGACCCTCACCGGGAGGCTGGATGACCTAATGGAAACTAAAGGACCAGAACACGCTAAGTGAGAAACAAATAAGCTATATCCACACAAACGAATTAAATATGCTAAGGAATGCTCTGGCACTTCACCTGTTTTGTATGGAGCACCTTGCATTCATGATATTAATTTTTTTTTCGTTTCCAAAGCAAGATGGCTATGTCAAAGATTTTACACTTAAGAAGAGAAAAAAATCATATAGATGGGGAGTATTATTACCTTCATTTTACAGAGGACACAAGTACAGAGAGACTGAAAAATGTATTTCAAATTTACACAGGATGACTTTGTGGTTAAGGAACTAGAAAATAACTCGGGTCTTAATTTTTTTTTTTTCCTTAACAGATTTCCTGTCTCTCCTGTTTTAATAATTTTTAAAAAGGTAGACTATATCTTTTTAAAACAATTCTGATAACTGATATGTTTTAGAAACATAAAAGTTAGTTTAATTAGGATTTTTTTTATGAATAGGAATTCTGTCGTTTTAGAATCTTAAGCAGAACTGATTTCATTTTTGCAAAGCTAAAAATCCTCTCTCTCTCTCATAAGATAAAACATCCATTTTTGGTAGCAGTAGCAGGGTGCAAAATACCCAAACCTTTGGTTAGTTTTGGACTTCAGCATCTTTAGATTTGCGCCATGTCCACATATTAACTGGGGAATCAAGTTTGGGAGAGAAGCAGAAACAGTTTTCCTGGTAGCTTATTGTTTGCATTTGACAGCTGTTGGAAACTGCTTACATGCTGGAAATATTAATAGTCCTGATGGAGATAAGTGAGGCAGGCAGGCAGGCATGAGAAGAGCTGTTTATCACATGGCTCTCCTATATGGCTGCAACTTCCTCTGGACAAGTCAGATAATATGATTTGGTCCTAAAACATGCACAGCAGATAGTGGAATGTTTACTTGGAGCTGTAACCAGAAAATAAAGGCGGCAGCATGTTAAGTAAGTGAAAGCCTTGCACCTTCTCATTAAATGTTGGGCTCTTCCTGGAGCTTTAAGCAGCCACAGCAATTACTTTTCGAGTCTACGCAGGAGGGAAGAAGAGAATCTTTTCTTTCCTGGGGACCCTGTTTCAATGACTTATGGCTCCGTACCTCATGATTAGATTGCTCTAATGTCCTATACATGTTCCTTTAGCCTCAGGGCACTCAAAAAAATAAGGCTGATACAGAATGTAGCTGCCTGCTTATTAAGCAAGAGCTCATGTCAGGACCACAGGTAGCCACTCAGTTGGTATGTGCACTGCCTCCCCATGATGAAATTCCAGGTGGAACTCAGAGGGATCCTGCAAACCTCCAAATGCCGAGGTGGTGAAGCCTGGGCAGTTGGGGGATCTCCTCATGGGGATGACCGTGCTGAGCACAGTCTGAGCCACAGTTCTCTCACCATAAATGCAAAAGAGCTGCTAGCAGAGGAATACTCAGTTAGCTGGACCACATCTTCCTATCTTTTACTCAGACTTTTAGGGAAGGTGCAGACTTGCCTGCAAGGTCTGAGTTTATTTTATTAATGATATCAGTTGCTGATAAAATGCTGTTGGCAGTCACTTATATTTGAAAATTTTATAATTAAAAAAAAATGATAGCCCATAAGAGCACAAGAAAGAAGCTTATAACAGTTTTCAAAAATGTGTTGCTACACTTTGGTATTGCACATATGAAAAAACACAAACACACAAACATGTACTTATAGACTTACAGGTACATGTGTCTGAACACGTGTGAGTGTATACCCTTCTCAGTATATTTTAACATTATTACACTTGTTGCCACCACATTTTCCAAACGCAAGCATATTCACCTAAAGTCAGAAATGTCACCAAACTGATACACTGCCTCTTAGAAAAATTCAAATACAACATTAGCTCTACTCCTCAGCCCACTCTGTTATATACTGCAGCTTGAGAAAGTGTCAAGGTCACTGCATTTCCTCAGAGCCCATCCTTTCAAGCTCCATCCAGCAGTATCAAAGTGACAGACAGTTAAGAATCTCCCAGGATAATGGCATACTCAAAACCATTCAAAAACTGAATGTACCAGCAATAACTTAAGTCATTCTCAGCTTTAAAAATTAAACAACCAGAGACAGTGGAAGAGGGAGACAATGACAGATTCATAATTCAAAATTCTTCAGAACTGTTCATCAGACTTACAAGACAATTAAGTAACTTGCAAGATAATTTTGCCACAGTAAATCACAAGTCAACTTTTGTAACAACATTACATTTAAATGATACGGGAAAGCAAGCAGAAATTATCGAAATGCTTCCCTCCACATTCACTTCAGAAATCTGGACGCTTTGGAAGTTGAAAAAGGGATAATTACTGACAGCTTAAAGATGACAAGCAGTGCAAAGGCAGGAAAACACTTGCAGAATAGCTGACATAACAGAAGAGAGGAATCTGTTTCACCCAGCTATGCACCAAAGCATCACTTGAGGTAGAGCACACCGACCCTTGAGGGCAGCCAGCAGGCAGAGGGGGTCCCCATGTGTAGGGGGGGGACTCCTGTGCCATGCCACCCCACTCAAACTGCATCCCCCTCCCCGCAGCCTCCTGGCAGAGCACGGCTGGCCATGCAGAACAATAGGATGTCTTCAAGCAACCTGAATCCAAAGCACAGAACCTTCCTCCATGAACTGGCTGGCCTTTTCTCCAAAGCAGCATGGAAACTGCCTTACCTGGGAAACGCCTGCACCACTGACTGCGGTTTTGTGAAACCACAACAGTCCTTGCAGCGAAACCAATGCACGCCTGGGTGTGATTAATGTATAACACACTCTTACCGCAATGCTCCGAGTTGCTTACTAATTTACCGGATAGGTAAACAAATATGCAGAACAGTGAGATGAGAGGATGATAAAATTACCTAGAAAATCTATGCTAAACGGGGAACAGTCCACACTTATATATGCAAATACACAATTAACTTTCAGGGGCAGGGAGGATGGGCTGGCAATTTCAGACTCATAAATCAGTAGAGATTATAGTCATCTACAAATTTGCTGGTAAAAATCTGTTTCAAGTTACTGAGCAAGATGCCACAAGTGTTATTTAAATGGTGCATATACGCCAAGGATGAGTCAGGAGATGGTTGTTATCTACACAAACATAAGGAAATGCCTTTCTTGATTTTAAATAAATTGAAACAAAAATTGAAATTCAGTTAATTTTAAATCAATCTTTTTGCCTACAATAAGAGTAGCAAGCTGTCTGCTAAACTGAGCTGCATCACACACGCATCTTGTTAATGGGAGAATCTATGCCTTGAATGAAGGAGTAAAAAGTACTGTAAGCCTGATGAGAGATAATGAATGAACTACTCCATTGCTTATAAGAATATAATACTTTACATATCACTCATACAAATATATTTGATCTCTTGATATTCATTAGTATGTTTCCAGCTCTTCAGAATGAAATGTTTTCCAAATGTAAATCCTTGGAGAGCTTAATTTCTCTGAAAATACAAGATGTTACAAACTGTGAAGCAGTTATAAATGTTTACAAATATTTATTATTTATTTTTAAAGAGGATATCCCATAAAGGGTCTTAACACATAGTCTAGAAAAAAAATAAATTGAAATACCTTTAATCATGTATGATTCCTTCCCCCCTAGAATGAGGGCAATAGCACTGATTTCTAACAGCACATACTATCCCACAGCCAAAGGACTTTATGCACACGTGAGACCAGCCACACCGAGTTACTGATGAGCAGCACAGAGACGTACAGGATTCTTAGAATTTACTACTGGTATGGGATTTTGCCTCCTGTCACAAATGTACAAAGGTCACTTTTGTGCCTTGGATATTACCAATCGACTAGCAATCTCTCCTTCAAATTCTCACTCTTTCGTTAAGGGAAAATCTTTTCAGATGAATTTATAATCATATATTTTCCACCTACTAAAGGGTAATAAGCCATCACTGTCAGTTTGATAAGAATATAAGGATCAGGCAGCTACAAACACAACAAAATATAATTACACAAAATAATTTTGCCCCTTCTAGTTTATTACAGATCTTTTCATTATTTCTGGGACTAGCACTAAATGGCTCAGTTTCAGGTCTATTATACTTGATAATTTACATTCATTACAATCAGGGATAGGTAACTGTGGGGCTTATTATCACATCCATTATGAGTGACACCATTTGCAAGATGCTCCACACTAAATGTACTTGTTGCTGCAGTGATACAGGCTGGGAAATTGCTCTACATTAGAGGATAAGAAAGGTAGAATAAATTAGAAAAAGGCCATCAAGAAATCAGTGGGGATGTCCCATCTTTAAATTTAAAATAAAAAAAAAAGAGGGTGGGAGGTTTAAAATTATAATCTGACATATTCGTAACTGTTGTAGATATTCCAAAGCAGAGCAGACCTGACAACTGAGCAAGGGATCTCCTGGGCACAGAACTCTGAGTAATAGACAGAGTTTACCAAAAAACTCAGGGCCGATTTTGTGAACCCGTGAGGTTACGAGAGTTTTGTCAGGGCTTAATTTCCAGCTGATACTTTCACGCTGCTCCCTTTTTGTTCCATAGGAACCCCCATAACTCCCGCTCTACCTGAGCCCACCGGGGAGCCCCAGGAGCAGGGTCCCTGGCTGGCAGCCGTCCCCACTCCTCGCCCCAGCCCCCCGGGGCGCAATCATGCTGTTTTATTCCTCTGCAACAATCAGGCAGGCACAGCACAACACCTGGTACTCCAGTCCGGGGCCCTCCTTGGCAGCTGACTGTGAAATCTCCCTGCCAGGTGGTTGCACTTCAATTACATTAGCTAGGCATTGTAGGGTTAACAAGTATCCAGAGGAAATCTTTTATTCATATAACACAGTATGCCTTTTGTTGATCTTTGAATCATGTTGCTTAAAATCCATTAAATTAAAATACTCTTTCAAGCACACAGCCTGCAACAGGTACAGCAGTACGTACCCTCCGCTGCCTGCTCATGCACCATTGCCGTGAGCGAGGTCCTTTGGTGAAAATTTGATCCCCAAAAGCAGATGATTAAGTCAGCATTTAAAATAACATTTTTTTCCCCTGGAAGTGACCTCTCAGTAGGGGGAACAGATTCCCCTTTCATTGCATAGCTCAGCCAGTGTGCATGCTGTGATGTCTCCCCATTTCCCCAAAGGAGTAAATTAAAATTCTGGTGCATGTTTATGAAATATGCTTTTTTACTTATAAATTACAGGTCGGGGGTGTGCAGGGAGGAAGCAAAACTGAAAATGTAAGCAACTCCTTCACAAAAAGGCACATTAATGTAATAGTTTCACTGCTGCTAATTTCTTCTAAATGTTCTACTGTTTCTAAAAAAATTCCCCATAGCTTTTAAGTAACTCAGGTTGACCACAGTCTTATAATCACATTTGATTATGGGGCAAGAGGCTAGATAATGACTGAGCTGTATGATACACTATTAAACAACCAAGTTCTAAATTCAAGCACAAGAAACATTATGGTGAAAATGGAAAGAGTACTATGGAGGATGCTGAAGGCCTGTTTGGCTGGCTACGCAGCCCTAGCTGACAGTCACTGTTTTAATACCTAGGACTACTCAATTTGAAACTAACTTTAAAAAAATGGGAGAATAAGATACAATTAGAAAACAGACTTGTTTGCAGGTAATACAAGGCACAAGAGGAACAAGAGCAGAAGTGCTGAAAACTGCCCCAGGAGAGGCTAGTACACCCCCCCCCCCCCCCCACTACTTCTGCGTATAGCAAGAAATTAGATTATAGAAACAAAGTGAAGGGCTTTCAAAAACCAGCAAGATAGTCAGACAAAAGAGACGAAGAGCCACCGGAGTCCTTTCCAGAGCAGTTTTCAAATTAAAGCATACTGCAGCAGAAGAGACAGGCTGGAGTCCTGCTCTGGCAGGGAGATTGGACTAGATGATCTTTTGAGGTCCCTTCCAATCCCTAACATTCTGGGATTCTGTGAGTTGGGCTGTGAAAGCTGCACATCACAGGGGAAAGAGGTGGAATGACCCTTCCCCGTGGTGAAGACCCCCTCCCAGAT
>NW_010340757.1:70979-74236 GCF_000700745.2 Antrostomus carolinensis | reverse complement strand
CGAACCATTCTGCTGCACAAGCAATGGGGCATTGGCAAAGGCTTTACACTCCTGCCCATCACCAAGGTGTCTGGGTTATGGAGTACGCACTTCCACTGCGATGAGATTACGGCCGATTCACAGAATGGCAGCACTTTGTTAAAACGGAAAATTAATCTGATTTGAGAAGGCAAATAGAGTGAGCTAGCGTTGCTGGAGAGAAAGCGATGATGTGGAGTGGAAATCCTACACGAGAGTCAAAAGTAATTTCTGCTCACGCTCCCTGTGAGCCAACACCAGCCAGGAGAGGTGGTTGACAACTGGTGACAATTGCGCAGCTCTGGTCCTTTTCTCAACGGCTATCAAAAAAAACCATGTAGGAGCCCCCAGTGAAAGAGCAGAGCCGTTCTGCTCTGCACAGCCCTTTCCATCTGCTTCCTGCCAGATCATTTGACACATCTCATTCTCCAGACAGCACAGAAACACTCCTTTGTGTGTTGTGTTGAAGTTGACCACAAATCATCTAATGGGCTGACCCTTTCCCGGCACATGCCTTGAAGCACCATCCCCAGCTTTATAGATGGGAAGAAGGATCCTAACAAAACACGTGTGCCGAGGAGTCAAATATCTGGTGCACGAGCCTCTGCGGGATGTCCGGGAGTCAGGCTGTTCATCCCGTTTCAGGACATGAAAGGCGTCCAGGTTGCACAGCCCCCATCACAGAAACAGGCTGAGCAAAAACCCAGGAAGTTTTCTTCTTGGCTTCCACAGAAACACATAATTTTCCTTAGTGTTAACACTATTGCTTGATGACAGCATCCTTTAAGTTAAATTTCTGAATTTCTTTGATGCCCTTTACTGCTGAGTCATTTCAGATATAAAAGAAGATAATGTGGATCCCAAAGAGGAAGGAGAAGAGCAGAAGATGAATTTTTAATGAAGCATCAAAGCTGGTGGAAGTAAACAGAGAAGGTGAATATATAGGGACAGCGGCCTAGGGAAGAAGCTACACAGCAGTAATGCTGCGTGCTGCTGCCATCATACCTCACTAGAAAATACTTCAAGAGCAGGTTTATATAAAACTTTTCTTTATTCAGGTTTTCTTCCAAGCTTTGTTAAGTCTTAAGTTTGTCAATGAAAAACCTGTCCAGCTCTAAGCTTTCTCAACTAACATCTTTTAATTAAAATATAATATTAAATTAAAAAAATAAATGATATGAGAAAGTTATGAACATGTCCTACTTTACTATTTTACTTTAATTTGCAACTTACTGTTTTTATAATTATAGCTTTTTGAAAGCTATAATTTTCCACTGTTTGAGAAACACAATGGGCATATTTTCTGAATTTTGAGCAGAAAGCCGTCCAGCATACTAGATGACACATTCCTACAGTTTCCATCACCAGAGGCTAGTTTACAGTTATTTAATTTACTCTCTCAAAACTCGACCACCAAATTTCACTCAATTTTAAAAAGGAAGGTTTTTATCACTCAATTGTCAACTATTCTGTCTTCCGCAGAACATATCAACACTGAAATAACTCCTGCGCAGTTACACACTAACATTTTCCATATTTATTTTCAGGAGGAATTCGGTGAACTATTTCTTTGCAGAATAATAACAATAAGAAAAGGAGAATTGGTGTATTTGGCAAAAGTAAGAGTAGCTATAAACAGCCCTTCTCCATGCAAATTTGTTACTATGACTGTGTCATGACCTACATCAATCCCCTGCTACGTGAGCTGCGAGCTGGTCCTGTGAGCAGCCTGTAAAATTTCATCCATTTGCTGGAAAATATCCACTGCAACACAAGATGAGGCCATCCAAATAATTTCACTTGCTAATTAACTTTGGAAATACATTACAGCCTTGTCTTCAAGAGGGATTTTAACAGACTACAGTGCTTATTGCACCGCCAAGCTTCCTTTTTATTTTAAAACCAAATTATGAGACTTGGTGTAACAGCAGTAACACTGACACACGTAAGTGGATTATTTGAAATTAAATATTTGGCTTTTTTGCAACATCTATTTTCAATAAATGCCTTGGCTTTGCCTTGGTATTTATCTGTGCAGGCATACACTGTTATCTGATCCCAGTGTATAATGCCATTAATATTATTGCGTATTTATATTATGCTACCTTGAGCAAGGTTGGGCTACCAGGGTATTAGAATCTGCCTATATGAAGCAGATACTGTTCTGCAGCTCAAAACAATGACCAGCACTTCTGAATGAAAAGAGAGAAAATGAACATTAGCACATCAAAGGCCCCTTTCTGAAAGAAGAAAAATTGCATGATGCACACTTTAATCTTTCTGACAATCTATGCATGGATTGAACTGAATTCTATTTTTCACACAAATGTGAATGCTTGATATGACGTCATCTTTACCAACAGCCAAAAGAACAGAGAAAGACGTGCTAGCACAGTCTTTGAACTTTGAAGATATGGATTAACGTGCAATAATATTTAACCACTGATAGAAAGACATCCTTCTAATCTCTCTTAGTAAACCCATAAAATGTATTTTACAGGCAACACACAGAAAAACTGTTCTACATTTTTAATCTTAAAAAAAAAATAATTAAGAAATTAGTAGTAAACAGAATACAGGCAATACTAAAATCTTCATGTAAATATATATAATTTAAAATCAGTTACCCATCGTAGAACAGCCTTAAGTGTAATTCACTTAATTAGCACTTCTATTTAGCTAAGGGTGGAATGGCACCTGTGCTTATAGGCGTAGAAGAAAATATTGCTAAAATATGTAGATACCATATATGACACTAATCATGCTCATTCTGCTGTAGTAAGTGCAGAGTTTTCTGCATTTAGATCTTCTCACATTGCAGAAGACTTGTGTCAGTCAGTCCAGAGAAGCAAATGTTTAGGAGCTACTCTGATCTAGACAGCTCTCTTCTCAGCAAAGCATATAGAGAAGCACTTTCAGAGAACAAGAGCACACACTAACAGCAGGATACTACCAAATGCTGCAAGAATGCCTCAGCAATACAGCTCTCTATACTCCCTCCATCAAATCATTACTTCTTGCAGCGTTAAAATCATCCCATCTGCGGTGTTGATTACCCCTTTTCCACTTAGGCAAGACTTACTTTTATTCTGTCCCTTTAAAGGAACAGCTAAAAGGAGAGTATAGGTAATGAGAACTTTTTAAGTGCATTTCTTCACCAGATACACACCGAGAAGATGGTACAGCAACTTTGGAGGATTGCTGCAAAATAGTTACTCACAGCCACACATCCAGATGGA
>NW_010340757.1:49049-70960 GCF_000700745.2 Antrostomus carolinensis | reverse complement strand
AAGAGAAAATGAGTGAATGGCAAGATGTTTCTCCTCTCATTCTTTCATCAGGATGCTCTGTTTGCTGCTAAATTTTCACCAAGATTGTCTGTACATTTATTTTCTGCTGACAACGTGTTAAACTATCAAGCCCAAATGCTTGCGAGAGAGCAGGAAAGGAACTGCACAGAAACAACACCCCAGAGTTTTCTTCATGTAAACAGAACTGCATCCTCATAACTATCAGATTCTAAAAGAATGGCATGATTTTATAAAAAAAGCTTTATTAAATACACATGATGAATGAATTAGTTCCTAAAAACCCCTTAATTCATGTGTTTAGAACTCAATTGCAGCCAGTGGAATGACATCTCAGAAGAACTCAGGGAAGCTCACAGTCTTTGACTTGCAGAACATCACCAATGAAGAAAGCGGAGGCACCAAACCTGAGCCTCACACACCTGATACTTTGCACAAACCGGTACATTCCTAAAAAAAATACATGCACTTCCCAAAAACCTTGAGAAAAACACATTTTTCTTGCAGATATGTCAGCAACCTGAAAATTAAACTACTTCAGTTACAAAAAGGAGCAGCGGACCACATTTAGATTCGCCTAAGTGGACTGTTGAAGTGTGGGGTCAGGGGTGAGAGGATGCGTTAGCATATTGACATACTGGAAAAAGAATTAAAAATAACCGTTTTGGAAATCTCTCTTTTATGGCAATGAAAACACTCGACATTCATGTTAGAATTGATCCAAAAGAGGACAGTGGCATGAGGAAAACCCATAATGAAAGATTAACATGGCTGAGAACTGTCAGGACATAGAAAAGTTTGCCTGTGCCCTACCGTAGACACCCACAACGCTACGGAACAGCACACTGAAGGTACAACAAAAACCATGGGCTCTTTATACTCATTTTGCAAATATCCTCTGAAACTTAGAAGGCAGGCAATATACTTCACTTTCCTAAACATGGTGGATTCAGCCCCATACCCACAACTTTTATTTCACTTCATATTTTGCTTCTCCAGGATACAGCCTTACTCAAAGCACCGGCTAAAACATATACAGGGGGAAGAAAGAATGACTGGACCAGACAGATGGTCTGCCTTTGGATGCTGAAAAGTATTCTGAGGCAGTTGAGTAGTATGACTTAACTCTTGCCCTGAATATTTTAAGGTACACACAGCTCAATCCAAATTAGGTAAAGCACAACTACAGTACTACAATACTGTGTCATATATAAAAACCAGCAACAGATCATGAATGCAAAAATGCTCCAGGAAAGTGTCCTTTTTCTCCTTTACTAATTTCTCTAGCTCCAAAGTCAGTCCTGATAATAATTTGACATTTTAAATCTTAAGACTGTTTTTCTTAAATATCCTGACACTCTTGAAATATTGTCTCTTCTGTCAGATCAGGGAACAGAAATTTACTTTCATTTTTTAAAAAATGCAACACTGATTCATTCTGCATAGGTCATTGACTCAGCACGTTACTACGCAGTCAAAACGCAGAGGTAAAGCAGCAGAAACACTCAAAGCATTTAGGAACTTCTGTCCTACTGTTTTCTTGCAATTCTGGACCATTAGTACAATAGTTTCTATGATAACTCCAGTAGCACTGGTGGATTTCACTCCATCCTAAAATCTTATTATACTAAGCCACAAAAATAAATAAATAAATAAATAAATCCCAAAGCTGTCTCAGTCCTGCTGCTCTAAATGTAACAAAAAGATGAAATGCGAGGGGAGAAAAATGTGTGTCTGCATGTATTGTATTTCTAATGTTCTTCCAGTAAGTGCTATAATGAAAAATTAAAAATTTTGTTTACTGGTCTCTGTGTATCTTCTTCAGTGATAAAAGGGAAGATTAAAAATTGTTGTTTTGGGCATTAAAAAGAACACCGAAGTCCATGTGAGCCTTTTATTTGTAAACACCAGTTTTACAGATATTGTAATGGACGTGAAAAATCGAAACTAAAAGTAAAATCTCTTCACTTTGCTTTCTGAGATCCCAGTACTTTGTGTGTTGACTTTTGGGATTCCAAAATGCATGTTGCTGTGGTATTTAAAAAAACAAAACAAAACAAAACAAAAAAACCGGAAATGCTGGCATGCAAATCCTATTCAACAACTTGAGAATACTAAGGGCTTTTACAAGGCAAAGAACACGTTAAAAGTTCATTAATTAAACAGTGCTTGTGAACAGATGGAATGGCTATCTGGGCTCTAATTACCGTAAGTTAGTACAGAGGTTCGCAGACCTTAATGAGGTTCAATAAAATGAATGATTACACATCAATCACAATTAGAGAAACCTGTAAGATGAGCTGAATTATCATGGCAACAAGTCATAAAACATAGGAGCACAAAAACCAACAGGCTCTGCGAAAGCCTATAAAGCAAACATTTCTGAATTAAAACTGTTCCTCTATATTGGAACAATTCCTCCCTACTGCCAACCCCATAAAAACACCCAGTGATTTAACTACATGGGTTGCACTGTCCCTCTCTTGACATCCTGGAGGATTGATTAGCCATAGGAGAGTGCAGGGCACTACAGCACCTAAAGGGTTAGCAAGAGCAGAGCAAACAAGATGATCTGAAAAAGAACCACCAGTTACGGAAATGAAGAGAACAGGAACCCTTTGTCGCACATTAAATATGTTATGGAAAATAAAGACAGTGATGCTTCTTTTTATCTTACCAGTGAAGTGGAAGACGTCAAACATCGGGCACAGAGGCTGTTTTAAACCAGAACAATTAGAAAATGTAGCTATGTGGAAAACCGTGTAGTTGAGGTTATTCAGACTGATTATGTGTTGGTGTAACTGCTATTCCTACAACTCCAAACCTTTAAATAACACGGAGTTTTATTTAAAAATTAAGGACAGAAAAATAATCCCAGCCACTTCCATTTCTTACCACTGGACCCACCTGTGGGAAACGGTGTTTTCAGAGCCTCAAATTTCCCAGCTGTAATAGATGCTGGCAGCGGGGAGAGAAAGGTGGTAAGATGGAGACAGAAAGTAATAGCAAGGGGAGGAGTTCACTTATGGTATGTGAAGTTTCTGAACTTCAGCTTCAGTGCTTGTTTCCCAAAGTAAAGGCCCTATACTTTTATCAACTTCTCTGTACTGCTACACTTCTATTGCCTTAATGGTATTTGTCTGTCAGACACAGCCCTTAGAAACTCCAGAAGTCAACTTTCAATACCAGGAAGTTAGAGTCATAGGCATGGCACGAGTTAAGGTAAGATCTTTCAGGAACAAGAGAAAAGAAAAATACAGGCTAGCTTCAGGTTATTTTCTACATTTTAATGACTTCACTTTCATGATGCTGCATTTTTGCTATCAAGACTTCGCAATAATGAAAAACTGTGCTAACCCCGAGTTTGTCTGTTAAGGTGATAACACCGAGATTTCTAAGTGAAATCACCGCCACTTCAACAGCACTGCTTTGCCCAGCTGAAAAGTGGGCAGGAGAATGACTATTTTATTTAAGGAAGCCAACAAACTGTAGTCTAGCAAGGTTTTATAAGATGACCCCACATTGTTACACAGGTAAAAATGAACAAGATGGATAATCCAAACCAGGTACAATAAGTCTAGCTGTTCAGCAGAAGTTACAGTTACAGGTTCTCAAAAAAACATGGCCCAGGGCAATTCAGAAAAAGTATTAAAAAACAGCAGATGAACTGAGATTGGAAAATGCTGTGCATGCACTAGATTGTTATTTAGCATTAGATTTAAGAAATCATTAAAAGCCATCTGCTCCTGTTTATATACTAGAATCCTGACAGTTAATCTTACTGTGAAACACACACAAAAGTATGATACTGAGGAAAGAAAAAATACAAATTAAATATGCCAGCCAATAAACTCACTATGAAGAGTAGCTTTCTCCTATTCCTCTCTCTTGCTGTCTCCATGTTTATGTCCCCAAGCGAATAAAACAAGTCCCCAGTAAAAGGATGGCTTTAGAAGTTTTTCAAGTGTATGTAGAGGGAAAACATTTCCTCTTTAAAGAATGATATAAAATTATGATGCTACCCATTAAAGTAGCTTTTATATAACAGGCACAAAAATTATGCACCTCATCCTCTTATTATTATCAGATGCACAGAATCAGTCAGGTTGGAAGGATGTCAGGAAAGAGATCTAGTCTCACCTCCTCAAAGTATGGTCACCACTGAATTCTCAAACTCATTTTTACAAAGAGAGAAACACAGCAATTAAGAAAATTCAAAGCTAAATCTAAAAATATTTTTCCTGATTAGAAAATAATTTCTTAACTTTTGTGATTGCAGCATGTATGGTTCATGAAAAACATATGCTGAAGTCAGGCTTTGTTTAAAAGAGAAAAAAAAGAAAAGTTTGAAAAATGATGTAAATGTATATTGGTGATCACACATGTGTATTAACGCAAGTGCCTGGATTGTTGGAAACACGCAGATGAAAATGCCCGTGTGCACATCTAGCTGATCTTCTGCATCCTTTGCACCTTCTCACCACCTGTAGAGAGATGAACGTGTGGTTTCTGGGACACGAGAACTGCCTTGCTGGATCACAGCCACAGTTTCTGAGGTCAGCACCTGGGTTTTGGCCATGGCCAGGACACGGCACATTGCACCAGACCTGTTGGGAATCCCACAGCAGGCCAGTGTGGAGTCACCAGCCCCACAAAAGCTCTCGAACTATCCCCTAGTAAAGAATTACTGAAGCCAGGACTTCTTAAAAACATCCCCCCCAGGAGCGTCAACCTCAAAGAAGCACTGCCCATGGGGGTTCCCTGTAAGAAGTTGCTCACGGGGAGCCCAAACCCTCGAGCTTGGCCACCTCCATCTTTCACGGCGGGTCCCTTTGTTCCTTTGTTGCGGTGGAGGGAGCGAGGAGCTTCCTGCTGCACCGCCTGCTCCGTTCCCTACTGCTCATACTTCACTTATGGTTTTTTGTCTTGCAACAACAGCAACAATCCTCAGCTTTTCACTCTCTCTTCTAACGAGTCTTTTCATGACCTATATAATTCCACATTCATGCAGAGTACCCGTGTGCCATGCAACCAGGATGTGCTTTAGTTTTCTCTGAATTTTGCAGTTTAATTTGATGATTACACTGTAAAAATTAAGACACATCCTTTTAATCTAAATTACTGGGGGTAATTTAACTTGATTTTATTAAAACGTAGAAACGATTGCTGTACGTTCTGCACAAAGGAATTAGGCTGGAAGGTTTAGAATCAGCATCAGTGATACCAGCAGCTCCCTCTAGTTGGAAAGTGTATTATTTTTTGTGCCCTAAAGAGCTAGTATATAGGAAAGACAGACAGATAGTACAAGCTTCTTTCAATAAGTGGCTTGGTAACTTGCACTGTGATATACAAACATTGTAGATCTACTAGATATATTGCGCTGATTGTCTCTTAAATGAAAATAACTTATTATTTATGTTGCTTCCGACTATTTTTGTAATACATAACTACAAAAAAATTTTAAATCCCCCACATCTGACAATTAATCTACTTTGAAACAAAAAAAAATACCATATCACAGAATCACAGTATGTTAGAAGAACGGTTTGAAAACTGTTTTACTGAAATTTAAAATAAGCCTTAGAACTTGCATATGCTTTAAATAAATATAGGGTTTCATATATTGATCCAGAAGCCACCTCCTTACATTTCCAAGGCTTTGAAACTAAAGAAGAGGCTTTTTAGCCTGAGGGGTTAAAAGTGTGGGTGTGGAAGTGGGCTTTTGTTAGAAAAATTAGCAATGCTATGAGTCATTGTGCATTAGCGGCAGAATAGTTTTGCATCTTGTATGAATCCAGACACCATATGCCATGCGAGGGCCTGCTACTTTATGCGGTGCCGCTGCTGACGGGCGGCCACGTGGGCATCCCCAGCGGAAAGGCTGTCTGTGCACGGCGGTGAGCGCAGGAACCCGGTGATCCGAACACGCTGGACATTGTCGCGAGCAGCAGGAACAGCTGGTAAGCTAGCAGAGCTAGCAAAGCCAGCGCGCCGCAGCGGCGGTGGCCAGCCAGCATGCTAATGAGACGGCGAGCGCGCACAAAGCCCGTCGCAAAGGGGACCGACACAAGCGCTGTCGGGTCCTGAGCGGCCCAGATTTGGCTGATTTGAGCCCACTCCTCGAAACCACAGTGCTACTGAGCCCCTGCGCCTGCTGGTCACCCCAGTGATGCTGCAAGGGCTTGGGGGCGGATGCCTTGCTCTGCTCAAATACAAATGTCACCTTTACTTGCGCCAGCAACGCAGCAAGCGGGCCAAGAGGACAACCCTTAGTCAAGGCAAAACTCACAGCCAAAGCCAATACGTGTTTTGTCCGTGTGAGGACTGCACAGCCTGAATTAAATTCCAAGTCCATTCAGATAAAACTCTTTTTTATTTCTCTTCACCCAATTGTGACAAAAGCCAAACGAAAATAACTTTAGGAAATCCAAAGTGCAAGTGAGAGTTCAGAAGCAAGTTTCCAAAAGATAGAGCAGAGGTTTTAGCTACACAAATCCCTTCATAGTTAATAGGGGCAGATAGCAAAATCATAAAAACTTACTTTAAAAATATAAAGAACACAAACTCCTTTAATTTATCTGTTGTATAAGTGAAAAAAAAAAAATTAAAACACCAAAAAAGCCCGTAAGATTGAATAAAGTACTTAGTAGCAACCCAAAGACATCAATTTTACTTCTATTAAACTTTAAAGGGAGCCTCTCATTAAACACAAGTTAGAAGTTCTTTGTCTAATATGACAGAAAACACTGAACACTGAGCAATAGGTTCAACCTTACTTGAAGAGAGTGGGAGCTTGAGTTCACAACTCACTATGAAAGGTACACTTACTAGTTAGTTGTAAACAAAAAAAAATCTGCACCACACTGACTCAATGTTTGTTATTGCAAGTTAAACTGAAGGCAGACTTCCATCACAGACCTCCTGGAAGCCTTTCTGGCAGGGCATGATTACACTAACAAAACTGCACTCTGAATAAACTTGTTTTATTTTTACAAAGAACAACAGAAACGCTCTGCTTGCTGTCAGCTTGACTAAACTGTAGGTATTTCATGAGCAATGCCACCAAAGCCAGCAGACTGCAGGTGAGTGAGACGAGTGGCTGGAGAAATGCGGTTAATGTCAGGCTGCTGTAATCACCCTCTTAGGCACCCTGTAAATACCTACTAGCTATCAGCCAGATGGTCTAAACCTCAGAGTCCATACATTTCCCTCTGCAGCCCTCGGCTCATGGTGCGCTTCATCGATTGGCAGAGAAATCTACTGCATTTTGCTTGTGAATATATAAAGAACTAGATGGTGCTTTTACAGATTTAACTAGATAAACACTACTCACAGCAATCGTAAAAGAACAGCAGTCGCACATGAACCCTTTTGCACAACCCAAGTTTAATTCAGAGCCAGGACACAAGTTTAAAGCAGCACTTAAATAAAAATCCCAGTTTCCTGCAAAATTATTCATGAACAAATAAAATATTACTAATGAAGAAACAGAATAAATAAATCAAGTGTTTCATTCAAAGCAACAGCTTCTTCAAGGCAGAGCAGAGTTAGGATTCAAATTCCCAACTCCCAGTCTCGATCTGCTGCTTTTACTTTGTGCACTATACTATTTCCAGCAAGATCATGACTTTCCAGTCTTCAGTAGGGGCTAAAGAGGTATGGCCATGTATTTTATGAAGCCTGTTTTCAAGTAGTGCATGCGTACATTATTTAACAAACCCAAAGCTGAGCTTGTGGGTTGTTTTTTTGTTTTGTTTTTTCCTATATGTGACATATTTCACACAATGAATTCACATTTCATTTACAAAAATACTGTATTCATGATGTCACTTAACCACGGGTTCATTTTTGGAACTATCTATTAAGTCGCTTAGCAAATAAAAGCCTTTAAAACTGTTGGGGTTTATTTACTCTTACTGAAGAGTACAGTTGCAGCACAGAGATCATCATCAGGAGCAGCCGCAGATAGTGCTGGTTAAAACTCTGCTACAGAAGCAGCTTGGGACTCAGCAACCCTCAGTGATCTTTACAGCTTCCAGCTGTGGAGAAGAAAAATGATGCCCCATGTTATAGCAGAGAAATAAATTGTATTGTTAACATGCAAAAGTTCACTGCTGCCTCCCTTGCCTTCTGTAAAATGCTGAAGCTCACCAGCAGCTCACAGTAATGTGTACCCACGATGTGTGTCTAACAAGGAACTATGAACAGGGTCAGGTAGGTACAGATGCATGCAGAAAAAATACAGAAATGTAAACCCATTGTGTCCGTACATCATCTAGCAGCATGTGAAGTTTAAATCCACAGAAGCATTATATACTCTTGATACATTCACAAGCAGGATGCAGTAGATTTCTCTGCAAGTCTATGAAGAGCACTGTGAATAAGAGCTGAAGAGCCGCCTCCACAATCCCATGTAATGCCACCTAAAAGCTTTGCCTCGCATGACTTATTACAGGCTGGAGCAGATTAGAGGCATCGATCGCTGCCTAGAGAAGGTTCTCGCTGTGAGGAGGGAAGGCAGCCGTAGAGACAGACAGCCTGGCCATCGATCCGCTCCAGCGGGGAGCTGCGCTGCAGAATGAAGGTCAGTGCAGCTTTACACCACCCCGTACAGCCACCGCCGCGTTCATCAGCATCCCTCAGAGACTGCTGCAATGGGACCAAATACTTCTGTCTGAAACTCAAACCCTTGTGCGAGGGCTGGTCACACCAACCGCCAGAAAAGCGAAGGACGGCAAGTGAAACCTGCTGCTCTCCGCAGACAAAGCAGCAGAGGACTGACTACAGCCAGATACTCCTGTGAGCCAGAACCGATCGCTTCGGCAGAAAACTGTCAGATGCCATGTCATATAAATTGTCACAGCTCCTGTGACACATGCTTTAGAATTTCATAGTAATTTCTAACAGCATCTATGTAGCTTGAGGGCATAACTTCTCTGGATGAAATAAAGGGAACAAATTGTGAACCCTTCTCTAAAAAGAGTAACAGGCTTTCTATTTTATTTTCACTGTACTATCAAACACCCCGTAATAACCAAAGCAGAGTTCTAAATGCAGGCTCAACAAAGCACATTTTGAAAGGTAGGCAAAATGTGTTTTCAGGCATCTGACATTATGTGCACCTACAAAATATATGACAGCCATTCACATGATTTAAGTCCATCATAGCAAATATCTTTGGTTTTTAGTCTCTGATAAAGCAGGTAAGCAGATCAGTTGCTCTACATTAGGTTAATCAGAAATGGGCTTAAATCAACAAAAGGAATTAATTCAGAAGTTCTTTGCTTAATCTTCTTGATTCCAGACATGACATACTAATACATAGTAGATACGTTAATATCTGGATGCAATATAATGAATTAAAGTTTTACTTATTTTTTGTTACGTATTTAGATGGCCTTTTGATTTTATCCTAATAAACTACTTGTTTGGTATAGTTAAGTATTCATTACAGTGGATAAAAATTTAAGAGACATTAATATATCAAATTACTTCTCCAAAGTAAGGGCTGTGTTTTCTCCTGGCCCACAAACAGGATTACAAATTGTAAACAGGGAAATGGTGACATCCAGTGCTCAGATATTATCTAAAGCATATGCATCCTCATCGTGCTCTTTTTTGTTTGTTCCAATGCACAGACATGTTCAGCATCTAATGCACAAGATGCATTACGTTGCAGTAAAGTACTGTGAACATCCACGATAAACTTAAGAAGAATTTAAAACTCTTTTACCTTTAGGTTTTCTCTTTGAATGAATAACAAATAATGCAAACAACTTTGGAAACAATAATACAACTGGCCACTGTGGTTATTTTTTTTTTCTTATTAGACTAAGAATATTCAGGTCAGCCCTTATATTTATATTGTATTTATATTAACAAAAAAGGCAGATGCAGCACAGCTTATATTAAGAGATTTGTTAGGATTACATCTCCAATAACACCTGCACAGCTACCTGAAATGGACAGTTTTGATGGCAAAAAATAGTGTCTGACAGACACAAGTTTGTATGCTCACCCCATTTCTTCTTCCCCTGTAGAGTAACGCAGCACTGTACTCTGATCAAGATGCTACAGTAGAGTATGAAAAATACACAGGAATCAAAAGGCAGAATAAGAACAAAGTCCTTTTCTTTCCATAAGACCAAACCAATTTATCCTAAAAGTGAGATTGCTCAAAAAGATAATTTTATAATAAACACCTTAATTCTTAGCAAACCCCAACAGGAACTAGCTCCCTATTTACTCATTCACAGGAAGATACATGTAGCTCGAATTTCTAAGAAAATAATTCAAAGACTACAAGAAATCAATTAAGAGCTCAGTCAAGAAGCCAAGTGGTGCTTGCACATAGGAACATTTTCTACCCTCCAGTCGGTTGCTTACCAAAAGCTGCCTGAACCTGGGGTAACATTTCAGATTCTTCCAATTCAGTTAGTGAGAGCAGGTAGGACTGGGGCAGTGGGGGAAGAGGTAAGTTACTACAAATAACACCAAAATAATTTTTCAATTAAAAAGAAACTTTTTTCAGTAGAAGAGTGGAAATACAGAGCTATGGACATTTACATTCAGGTACACGGAGACACTGCACAAACTTCACAGATCGTAAGAGCAATTCACCAAAGTTTCCTCTCACCGCTGTGGCCATTTGTCAAACTGGGAAGCCAAGAAGCTTTTCTTTCCAGTTAAGAAGCAAGTAAAAAGGCTCAAAAAGCATTGCTCCACCTTATACTTACACATTTTTCTAAAACAAACCAAGTCTGGTACAATCTTTCAGCCAATGCAATTTAAAGAATGGCTATCTTAATTGCAAAGCTAACTTTGCACACTTTTTTAAAAAAAAAAAAAAAGATAACAAAAGTTATAAGAATCAAGGATGTTTATCTCTAGTGTTACTATGAAAGATGTGACATGGGAAAGACTAAGTACCCTAGTTATGAGATTCCATAAATAAAACCTGAGACCAATTTACAAATCTATAAACAAGAGCAGTTTAATCCAAGGAGCAAAGAAATTATTTTGAAAGACAATCTGGATTCTGGGAAGTCAAAATTACATTTCCCTATGCATTCTAAGGGGAGCTTTTTGCTCAGACACTACTATCCCCAAATCCCAAAGTCTTTTTAGAGACCCAACAATAAATTATGGACCAACCAAAGCACCTAACGCCTGCAGACTTAGTTACATTTTCATATTTGGAGGTCTACCAGCACCTGAGCTTAAAAACTGTCAGCTTAAACAGCAGCTGCAAATCAGACCCATAATAAAGACTTAAATGCAAACCACGTATCCCCACCTCATATTTATCTTTACAGACAAGCCCAGCTCCCAGAGACGTGCCCTACTGCAGCTTGGAGAGACTGGGACTCCAGAACGTACGGAAGTTCAAAAATCCTTTTCCAACATAAACCAAATTTAATCTAAGCTGGAAGAGAGCACAAAGATGCAGTTTTATATCACCACCCCTACCATTTTTTGGAATATTCAATATTACTGAAACCAGAACAGAACCTTCCTTAGGGAGTCCTGCTCAATCCAATTACAATTACCAAAGCACCAAATTACAAATGCACTGTTTTTCATCCCTGTTCTTAACTCGCGTAACTCTTAAATACTGACAATTAGCAACCTCTGCTTTAACTGGGCTTAATTAAGAGGAAATTTAATTTTGATACATAACTATTTGTCTGTGAGATTCGTTGTTATTTCCTTTCCCCAGCACACAAAAAGGTGGCTTTAATGCTCTCAAAAACTTGCATAAATATATTCATTTTTATACATTCATATATAATTTAAGCCACTTTATTGTTTATTATTTCTGTAAAATACACAGGCATACTTAAAATAAAAATTATTGCCTGAAAAAGCAGACTGGTGAGGCTGCTGATACACGTTACCTCGCACTCAACAGTTACTTAAGGATGGTGAGAGCACCAATTAGCAGGGGCTGCAGCCACTCAGCCTCAGTGCTTCACTGCACCAAGAATGAATGCACTCCTGAAAAAATGGTTATTTTGAACATATACTAATGTATAATCATCCATGACCATGTAAACATTGCAGCAGCTACAGAGACAACTGAGCTTTAACCATTCAAAAGACAAATGAGCTATGTGTTAACTGCCCTGGTTTTGCTCCTGTGTAACACCATTTGATGTATACAAAGAACTTTTAGCCAGAATGGCTTTAAACTGAAGTTTAAATATAGTTAATTATTTTTTAACGAATATTTCTCTTGCCCTAATGAATTCCTTAAAACAGAAAGAGTTACATAAACATAAAAAATAAATTTTTAAAAAATAATCTGATGTGGTTCTGCCATAGTTACCTTCCCCATTTTCAAAGAGATTTCCAACAGAAAAATGTATTTGGGTACGGCAGTGGAATTTGTGTCATCATGACCAAGCGACTACAGCACACAGTGAGATTCTCCCGCGGCTCTTCGGTCCCAGTCCCCATGGAAACTGGACTCGGATATTGTCCTCCACTCTGGAGCACCGAGACTTGGGAGCCTTTTGTGCCTGATGAGATTTCTTCCACAACCTTCCAGCAACAGACCCTATGCTTCCTCCTGACTCTTTCACAATTGAGATGCAAATTAATCTCTGAGGCTGATTACACTTCCCTTAAAGCCCCTGACAAGTGCAGCTGTAACCAGAGTTTACAGACTTTCCAACAAGTGACTTCAGCTGTCACTACTGGCAAGATGCTGCCCCAGCTCCCTGGCATGCGACCCTGCGCCAGCAATGCTTCCCGCGGGCACCACCACCAGCTCCTTCTCCTCACACCTTGAAGGGCAGGAGCCAGGATCAGGGCTCTGCTCCGCCTGGAGCAGGGTCCCAGCTGGTAATCCACACCTGCTGCTGCTCCAACACGAGCACCACGGACTCACTGTCTTATTGCCATTGAGCCATTTACACCAGAAGAAGCATTCAATCAATTTCTAACCACACCTGAATTGGGAAAATTTCTAGCTACTCACCATTACTATGGATGCTGACTTTCAAAGTGACCCATGTGACAAACAGAAGTGGCACACCACTCCTCAGCTCTTCCTTACACAAGCTTTTCTGAACTCACCCAAACTGCAAGGTTATGTCTAATGTGCTGCCAAACATTATCTGTTAC
Source organism: Antrostomus carolinensis (assembly GCF_000700745.2). Classification (NCBI taxonomy): domain Eukaryota; kingdom Metazoa; phylum Chordata; class Aves; order Caprimulgiformes; family Caprimulgidae; genus Antrostomus; species Antrostomus carolinensis. The sequence goes on along the minus strand of NW_010340757.1, from coordinate 57,814 downwards.
TTTTCAAGGATTATTGCTTTTTTTTTTTCTCCTCTCTATTGAAATGTTTTTAGTTATTTCACTTTTGAGTTATTTTCATCTCCAGTCTGACAAAGCTACTAAACTCTTTCCTAACTGTTTAAATGGCTGGGTCTGCTGCTTGTAGCAGTTAGCAAAGCAAACACCACAGCAAAGTCATTCACTGTGTGTGCACCCTTTGGGAGCTACAGAGCAATGTTACTGCACTGGACATGTTCAAGCGTTGCCTTTACACATCCATACGTTTGCATTCCCATTTCTGTCTCATTAAGAATTTTATGTCCTGGTTTTAAGCTGAGACAGAGCTGGGTTTCTTTTTAGTAGCTAGAATAGTGCTGTGTTTTGCTTTCAGCCTGGGATTTGTTGTGAGAGAAACGCTGAGAACACACCAGTGTTGGCATTTTTGCCACTGGAAGTGAAGGACTTTGTGTTCTGTTAGTCTGCAAGTGCAAGATCCAAGGGGACAAGGAATATTGAAATTAATAAGCTAAACTGACATTTGGATATGCCAATGGGATATATTCCATATCATATAATGTCCTGTCCAGTACATTAATGAGAGGCTCTTCCTCTTTTGCTCTCTCTGGTTTTCGCTTGGGCTCTCACTGTTCCGGGATTGTGGTTTCGGTTCAGGATTGTCGCTCCTCCCGGATCGTTATCTGGGAACGGGCCGGGCGGTGAGCAATTGCACTGGGTATCACTCATTTGCATATTTTGTTACTGTTATCATTACCACTACTATTTTAATATTAGTATTATTTTAAGTTTTCTTTTATTTCTATTATTAAATTTTTCTTATCTCAACCTACAAGTCTCCTTACCCTTACCCCCAATCCTCTCCCCTATCCCCTGGGTGAATGGCTATGTTGGCTGCTAGCCAAGGGCTAGCCCAGTGAAACCATCAAATTTTAGTATATCTAAAAGTGTTTAATTATCTATAGTAAGAGCTGTGGATGGCTTTCTCTCCCACTCCAGTGTCATCCTGATAGGATCTTCCCACCACGTTATCTTTTTCCAGTTTCAGAAGTTTCTCAATCCGCTTTCATTTTTCAAACAGACAAGTGGCAGTTGATTCACTACAGATATCGTTGGTGCAAAAACAGGCACAAAAAAGGAAGAAAAGAATCCGGGGACAGATGCTGTTTCAGCTAGAACTCAAACATATGCTGAGAAGCAGCATGTGCTATCATATTTGTGCTGCTCATGTTTCCCTGGGGACAAGGAAGGACCCAGAGAGAGACCTTGTCACAAAGCAGCAGCACAGCAGGCTGGTCAGCGCTGTTCGCTCACAAAATGTTGAAGCCAAAAGATGAGCAAGATTGGGAATCGGAGGACAACGACCAGGAGTGAGGTGCTGGGACAGCAGTAGAAGGCAAAAGGATCTCTTCATTCTCATAACCGCTGTTACTTATGTTAATTTTACTACACTGCTATTTTATTACTATACATTGACTATACAAACAGATGGATTAAGCTAAATTTTACATAGAAGAATTTTAGTAATTGGCTAGATTTCTCTCATGAAACAAAAGTAGAAAACTTGGCAAGTTCTGAATCGTCTGTTAGGTACTGCCATGGTTTTGCAGCTAATGTGTTGCATTCAACTGCTTACGCAACAACCAACTGTCTTTGTTTTAAAACAAAGTACACAATGAAGTTAATAAAATCCAAATTTATTTAACCACAATGCTACTTTTAATTTCTGATGACTTTTACAGAGTATACTGGATAAAATTTAGCTTTTTAAAAAAACAAGTATTCTGAGAATATTTTGTGTTTTAAAAATGTGTCTCAAACTAATTAATCAACGTTCTTTCAAAGATCAAAACATTTCATTTACAAACTCTTTCTCAAAGTCATATGGTTAGAAAAATCAAAAGCTCCCGAAAGAAAACTAAGTGCAGTGAGTGTTGATCCTGAGATAAGTGATATGATTAACAAAAAAAGCTATAAAATGTTTCTAGCATAATTATGGCATTATGAGAAAATCTAGAATAAGTGAAAAACAGTAATAAAGCTGTTAGTGTCTGTACCACACAAGAATAAAAGTCAATGCTACAGTTTCTGTAACAGAGAAGCATACCATCTAGTTATCTTCCAGCCACTGTTAGAAAATATGCTCAGAAAATGCCCAAATACAGACATGGCTGGAATGAAACTGGAATTTGAGAACTGAAACATCCGTATCTGAGGCCAAATCCCATCTGTCTTATTAATGTAATGAGTCCAAGTAAAGTCAATTGGACTAGTCTTGAATAAGATAAGAATACAACTGAGCTCTGTATATTAGCCTACTGTAGATAACTTCTATTAGCATGAAAGAAAACTGAGTATTATCATTACTTACAGTTCAAAGCATCACTGTTAAGTCCAAGTCCACCACCAGCAAGACTATCCAAAGCTGCTTGTGAGAACACTCTTGTGACATTATGATCTTATTTTTAAAACACTGGATGGCAACTGGGTGTGAACAACTCAAAACATTGAGTTTGATGTGAAGAAAGCTTTGACCTTTTCCAATAAAATCAAATGGGATGGGTTTTCATTAAAGCTTACCTCTCTGCAGAAGAACATTCAGAAGTAAGAACCCCACCAAGGGGAGCCTTGCCCCAGTGGGAAGAAAGGATACAAGCTCTGGTAGAGCGGGATGAGTGACTTGACGGCCCTGCTGGCATTGATGCATGTGGCACATACGAGGCTTGGCAGCAGCTTTGCAGTCACGATTGCTCCATCAAAGAGAGGACCAAAAAATGGCACCTGTGGAACCCAAAATAAAAACAAAACTTGAAAGGCCAAGCCAACAGAAGCTGAAAGGTTAGTGTAGAGCACGGGAGCAACTTCCAAAATCACAAGCAGAAACAACATGCCTGACTCCCAGGGGATTTTCAGAGCAAGGCATCTGCTGCTTGAGAAAGGTGCAAGGGAGGTAAGAGGAGGGAAGTTTGACACTGCCTCGCTCTCAACAGTCAAGTTATTTGGTTACTTTACAAGCGTTAGCTTGCTCTAGATCTCCGCTCTAGATCATAGCAGAGATCTCCTAATTTTTTATTTTAAGTTTTTAAATCTTCCATAATTGCCATCAGCATACTTTACACGTATATGCATGTTTCACAGAATATTCAACTGGCTAAACAAGAGCTTGTTATGCATATGAACAAAATTTGTCTATGAATTTGAAATGGATACTCCATTTGCAGTAGATATTAAGAGATGTTTTCTGTCTTGCATCCCTAACAGGAAACCCTAATTCACTGAATCCTACATGGGCAGTTTTTGCAATGAAGTATTTGTTTCAGTAATCCTCTATAAACTTCCATGGACTTCACTGAAGGAAAAAAAAATATTGAGCTGATCCAAGATAATGAGGTCTATGGGAAGCAGAGGAGATGGCAGAAAACTACCACCTCTCAGAGGCAGTTCCCTGTAAACAGGCCTGGGACATGCACAAACAGGTTCCTTCAGGGTTACCTCCAGAGGAAATCACCACATAATGTCATCTGGTGACATATGGGTCTTCAGATAAAGGCTATACTAGTAAAAGAGATACTTTAGAAAAGAAAAATGTCCAGAATTGCATAAACATAACAGACTTTGCCATGTCAAACCCAGAAAAATCTTAATGTGTAACTATATAATAAATTTTAGTATTTCCAAATATGCAAACTCATTTCCCTTTCACAAATTCAAAATTAAAAAAAAGCAAAACCAAACCAACAAAAACTAAGAAAACCAACCCAACCAAAACCCTAAACAGAAAGCTCGCAGCAATTATCAATATTTAAGCTATGGATTTTTTCCATCTGTACAGAGGCTTATCACATAAATAAATACCCTCTATTATTCTTCTGCAACTGCTTGTGGGTGACTGTGACAGTCATTCAATAAATGGACAAAGGGAATAATATAAATCCCCTGCACCTAGGGAATTCCTCTAATTAGAAGCGGCAATGAATTACAGAAGAAATTTGGTTTTAATATAACATCTGCAAGTGACAGCTGTCTTTTCACACAGTTATTTTGTCATTCCTTTACTTAAAATAATTCATACCCCTCAAAAAATAAATTAGTGTAAAACGTTTCCATAGTAGTTTTGCCTTTTTTTTTTATGCTGGCATTACTATCTAGGCAGTTGGAAAGAAAGGTGACAGGAAGAAAATCTATGACACCAATGTGATAATGCTCTAGAGCATCAAGTTTTTCCTCTTTAAGCAACAACATTTCTACTTGAAATTTTAAACACACACTCTTTTTACAAGTATTGGCAAAAGGAGAAAATAACCCGTAAAACTATATTTTTATGTAAGTACAAATAAGGAGGTTAAGTACATAGTAGTGTTTAAATTATACCAACATACAAATACCAGATATTAAAAGTCAGATTAGCACTTACATATGCTACTAGACAGGGAAATTCACTCTCAGGCTTTTTGAAAAGCAATTTTTGCTTACAGGGCTTTGTTACACTGTTTCAAAACCACCTCGAGTCTAGAGAGTGTGGTAGATTTTCTTAATACAGTATTACATCATTTATATACTTAAAATATAGACCAAGTGTGTGTATTTTATACACCTTAAAGATGTGTGTATATAAATACATACATATATCTACATATGCTCATGTTTAAAAAAAAAAAAAAATCTTTCTGTGGGAACCCTCCAGCAAATTTATTAAAAATATCTGCAATCTGTCTGACATTTTAAACCAAAAAGTTCAGTAACTGTTTTATCTACAAGTTTAAGTCATACTCTAATAAATCATACTTTTATGTACTATAAAATTTCTTTTAAACAGAAGAGTGGGCTAATTCAAGCTGAATTGTAAAAACTGAGAGATTTCCTTAGCAGCCCTGAACTCTGTCCCCACAGTGCAGAGATAGGAGTGCAGTGGGTGCTCTCCAGCGTGACTTTCATGAAATTGGGAAACATGTTTTTTTTTCAAGCATGTTTCAAATAATTAGATTATTTCAGGAACTGTGTTCTAGGCACATGTTTTGTCAAAAAGTGCACATTTTCCACAACCCAAAGTTGGCATACACTGGCAGATGGAAAAAGAAAATAATGCAAAGGATGGAAGTGACTTTGTGTGACAGTAACTGATTTTACATTACCAAAGAAAAACAAGCGTAACCCACGTGAAACCAGAAGCAAGAGCAGCATTTTCCCCAAACTGGTTCATATTTTTCGAGGTGGGGATGTGCAAAGGCGTCGCTGCCCTGCCTTACAGCAGCAGCAGAGCCAGCAGGCCTGGCTGCTCCCCGGCAGGCTCGGGCTCTGCGCAGCCTGCTGCGATACGAGGAGCACACAACCGGACCATACGCTCCTCTGGACAACACAAAGCTTGGAATTATTAATTCCCAAGCAGATCTACCAGCCACGGTGAGGGTCATTATAGTCAATGGAACTCGCATCTCGTCAGCTTCCATCTGTATAGGGGGCTCTGCTTTAACGAGGAGTACGAGGGGGGAGACCAACTGAATGCATGGGGACGTGCTCCCTGCTCAGTACTTTTCTGTAAGTTGGTATTAAAAACCCATTTGAGGAGAATAGTTTTGAACGGTTACAAAAAAATATATTATGTTTTGACAGGAATTGATTAAAAAAAAAAGAAAAAGGAAATATCCCTTTCCTTGAGTACTCCAAACATCAATGCAAGTTATCCATGAAGCAAAAACTAATATTCAGCCCATTGCAAACACCTGCTTCATTACAATTTCCAAGGAAAAAAATAATTATTTCTGTTGCACGCAGTAAAAGTAGGCAAGGTTAAATAAACCTTTTGAGCACAAAGACTTCCCCTCTACAGCAAGCAGCACTAGTTAAAAGAGTGGGGAATGGGTAAATTATTGTACCAAATGGCTGAGAATTAATCTCTGATGACTAGCTGCAATCTAACGAGGCATCTGTGTCCCAGGGAACCCGCAGTATGTCCCTGGCGGTATGTGCAGTGTGTAGAGTCTGCCTGGCATTCTTTGTCCTCTTTTGCAGGCAGCTTTTCGTCTCATTGTTCAGAATATCCTCATGCATCTGTGACGCGTGGAATGCATTCACACTAACAGACTTACTATTGTCTTCCCTCAGAAGCTTTGTCGAGCAAAGACTGCATCACGGTTCCTGATAATTATATTGCTTAATTAATCAAGACAAAAAAAATTTGCAAATCATCGCCTGGTTGCCAAGCAGGGAGATAAAAAAAATGAAAACAATACAAGCTGAAGCAATATAACAAAAGTAACAGCTATCTGATCAGAAATTCTTATATAATGAAGCTATTAATGCTAAATCGGTTAATGTTAACATTGCTCCAGGTGTCTCTACTTAGATGCAAACAAAAAGGCTAACATTATGTATATAAAAGGCCAAATGTTGCCATGGATTCTGTAACCTGATAGAGAGGACAGCCTTTTCATTTGATTAGGGAATGCAATTTAAATACCAGGGACTGAAGCCAAACAACAGACATTTCTCTCTGCAAGCCTCTTTCATTCACCCTGGGGTCAGTAGCTGGTGAACAAAAGGTCAGCCACACTTGCCCTGGAAATGTCTGGATTAATTTTATTACATTGTAATGGTCTGTACTTTAAATGTAGGGATAACACTAAATTTCCAGTTAGCTATTATTCTTTCTGCCCGTTGGGTATTTTTGACTAATATGTAAGATGACATAGCTTTCCTTGATTGGTCCACAGAATTTTCGAGCATGTTCATAACGCTAAATTCTGATTTTCCCGATGGAACATTAAAAGCTAAAATTCCCAAGTAGTAAATTACAGAGCTCAAAATCAAGTGTAGTAAAAAACCCCACTATTTCAATTTATAAAAAAATTTCAAGTTTGAAATGCCTACTGGCAAACCACTAGCTGTTAATATAGAATAGCTCTGTCAATCACAACTCAAAAAATACTGTATACAGCTGGTAAATATGTCATCTGATGTATGCCTTCTTCCCACAGCTGGTTATTCTCCTGGGCAAATATTGTCCCTCATATAAGGGAAATGGTATTTATCACACTGATTAACTTCATAAAGTATATTTTATATACATTTTTGCATCCATAATGTACCAGACAAGTATTTATTAAAGTAGCTTTTTTTACACATATGCACAGATGTACATACACACACCTGACATTTTTCAAAGTAAAAAATCAATTTTTTTTCCAAATAATGTCTAAAAAGTAGTTGCATAACAATAGTTTAAACAGAAAATACTGAAGCTCAAATACTTTGTTATAAGGATATCCAACACCTGCATCATCCCATTGAGTCAGATTATGATGACAGTCCCAAAAACATGTGAGGTTATGCAAAGTACCATATGTACAACAGTAACCAAGCTGTATGGGGTGAATTAATAGCAAATAAGGAACTTAAATCTTTATTATTTTGCTTTTATTGCCTCACATTGGAAACTCACAATTATTTTAATCATTTTTCTTTTTACAATAACTCCTAGGGGTTGAGAATTCTGAAATATTTCTTTAAGTGCTAAGCATTAACATAAAATGGGTTAGTAGCCATTTCAATCGCTATTAACAATTCTAGTTTTAAAACAGAAGCTCATCGCTCAGCATATTTTTAAACTCAGATGGACAGAGTATAATTTGTATTTGCTGGGAAGAAACCTCCAAACTGTAAAACACTGAGCTTTATTTAAGCAACAAAACTGTTGGTCACTTGCATAACACACATGATAGAACCAACAAAGCAGTCAAAACATACCTCTGGTTTCTTCATTATTTCTATGAAAAACATATGATTCTTCATTGGATAGATAACGATTAAAACATCCCCAAAATCTGTTGGTATAATGCCTCTGCGGTAGTTCCTGGTGTGTTCAGACCAGACGATGTGAACCTCATCATTTCCCAAGTGACGAAGCTGCAACAGCAAATTGGCTCTTTATTAATCAGAGTGATAACAACAGTTTATGAGGGGTCATGGCTTACAAATTGAATTACAATGCTCAACAGTAGAAATATTTCATTACAGAAAAAGTTAAAATATTGTTTTTCTTCAGTTGCTCATGAAAAGATCAGCTAAATAATTTGCTTCATTCAGAACGCATTGTTGTCTGATGGTTTAATTAAGTAATTATCAAACTAGCCATTAGCATGATATGTAAATGTACATTACCTACAATAATTTAAGATGGAAATCTGAATTACTAGAATAAAATATTAACCAACCAATATTAACATTCCAGCTAAAATAACGTAGCTGTCACAGAAATATAAAATGCCTTGCCTCAGGATGTCAAGAAACTTCCATCATAAGCCATTATTACTGAATTTCTTATATTACAAATAACTCCTTGCTGACTCTGTCTAGAGAGGATTTTTGTTTGAAAATGTAAGCAAAATCTCTAGGCAATGTGATTTAGAGAAGAATGGGAAACACTGTGAGAGTTACTTTTTTATTTGGAGCTAAGTTGCATAAAATATGGATAAAATTTAAATGTGACATACACAAAATGCATCTGAAAGCCTGTGTGTTTGCTTTGTTATTGGAGGAACTGGAGGTGATCTAACAGATGGCAAAAAGTATTTGGCAGTCATGTACAAGCTACTCACAATAGTTTCAACTGTAAGCTTTAAAGTTAAAATTTAATCCACATGCAGAATGCCAGCCCAAAACATAAAGAGAATTTAAGTCCCACTTAAAGCTTAAAAGACACCCCCCTCCCCAGTTTGGTGCTAGCCCCTGGAACAATGTGCACAATAGACCTAACAAAGAAGCCAAAACGTAGC
>NW_010340757.1:42147-49018 GCF_000700745.2 Antrostomus carolinensis | reverse complement strand
GAGAGAGGGGAAAAAAAAAAAAAGGTAGTGATTTATATTGGTAAATAACAACAAAGTAATCTCTAAAGTCGTGTATCAGCCTATGCTGCATCAATGAATTTTCCCTCTTCAGAACAGAACCAGGTAGCGCCTTTAAAAGTAAAGACTTTCACTCCTAGATACTGGGTGGCAAACTGTATCCCAGTTGTAAGAGAAAGATGGCAAAAACATAATACATTATGAGAATAAAAAAGTTAGAACTATGAACTTTGCTTACAGTTCATACTCTAGCAGAGTAAAATAAAGCTAAGTTCATAGTGTGACAGATTCTCAGTTTATTTTAAATGAAACAGTAGATAAGGAGTTGTATTTTATTTACACCTATGAATAAAAGACGTTTTTAGTTCTGTTTGAAGAACATACAAACCATTTGTGTCTTATAAAAACGTGGAAACATTAACAATACTACTACTTACACATACAAAAATGAGTACAAATTATTGTTCTCATGGTCATCCTGATTTCTCTGCATTCTCTTATATTTTCTTAATTGTTCAGTAAAAATAAAGCAACATCAAGAAAATATTTATGTTACTAATATCACAATGCAGACTGATACATACAAAACTAAGCAGTAATTTACATGGATGACAAAATCCTGATTTCACTTCCTGTGAACACATGCAGCTAGGGCACCTTAAAAAAATTATTAAACCCAAGATGTAAAGTTTAGTCTTAAAAAAAACCCCCAAAATCTGTCTGGCTACAAGACTTTGTGCACAACAAGTTATACATACTGAAGATCTAAGTGTTTGGCAAGGGTATTCCGCAGACAGCCGAAGCTGAGCTGTAATTTTCTATGAAAGCCGAGTGAAAGAAGGACCCAGCTCACACCAGCTGTATTCAGAGCAGCCCAACGGCGATGTATTTGTAAGCAGTGCCCACAATTTATCAGGCTGAACCCAACGCATCCGGATACTAGAGTGAGTTCTGGCACTAGCTTCACAACACAGAGAAAGCCCACAACTGCAGCATTTAGCAACCTCTGCTTTCAAAAGCCCAAAAATTAAACATGGCAAGAGAATTCTGTAAGGTGATGCAGTTATCCAGTGGCACAGGGCAATTCGCAAACTGAACACAGCTCTTCTTTCTACAAAAACAAACCCTGAAGAAAAGGTTCTGCACTGCCTTGCCTCCTATTGCTTTTGGAGTGATAAATAGCACATATTACTATAAAAACAGTAATCAAAATATGTCCCAGTACTGCTTAAGAGACCCTTTTTAAATCACCAGGAACTATTCCGATAATAATCAAATACTTGTCATACTGAAGAATTACAAAACACTTTGTACTTATATCACATCCAAGAAAACAAAATTCAGTAAAGAGGGAGAAGTTAGTTCAACCGAGGCTTGCTGTGCTTGTTTCAGACAGGAAGTGATGGCTATGAGCTCAAAAATCTTGCAGACATTGTGTGATAAAAAGTTACTACCTTTGCTACAATCCTCATCACATGCTAGTAACTCATTTAAAAGCTTGAATTATTGTCATGGTTTTGAAGTCCTACATCCTTAATCATCGCATTTATAAGCTGTAGTGTTACAAATATAAAATTGGTATTAATAAAAAATATTTGTTCTTGAAAGATAATTTCATTGATAAAAAAAACATTACAATGATCTTATCAGTGACAACAAACCAGCTGCTATTTTCCTGTATCCCTCATTCAAAATATAAGCAGTGGGATAGACTCAGTACCCTGAAGGACATAAGCAAGGTCCAAAGGTCCAAAGCAGCGCAGGTGATGCATTTGGAGCCGAGTCCCATGCTATGTTCTCCATGCAGTTTAGGGGTGGGGGAAAAAAACCTAAAAAACTACATTAAAAAAAAACATCCCAAAGCGGTCAGGAAATAAGATCTTTATTAAAAAGGAAAAACAAACAACAGAACAGCTCAATCACAAGTAGTCAGATTTTTTTTAGGTTTATTGCCGACTTGAACGATCCCTCTACAAATGTTCAGGGAAGGCAGCTCTTGAAATCGCAAATGCTTCTCCTCCCCAAGTGAGGTGACTGCACAAATTTTTAGCCTGCGATTTTAGCAGTTTCACTAACACAAACGAGATCTATACGTTCTCAGCTGCACACAATCAGACACAGCCATGGCTTGATGTCTCAGCTACAGCCAGCATTCAACGCCTGGAAGCCGGGTCAATGTATAGCTTCTGATGTGTGTCATGCTGTCGTTAATCATCTCTGGTCTGTGTTTCCTCAGCCCTAATCTGGGCGTCAGAGCCTGGGCAGCAGCTCCAGAAGCCGCAGAGCCATCCTCTGGGCTGGGAGGCTCGCTGATCCTCGCCACCGCTCCCCTTCGCTTGAGCAAATAGTTCTCCAGGCTCCCTGCTCTGGCTGGGCTGCACGCTGCCTGCCAGGCAACACGCCGGCGCTGACACTGGTCACGGTACACACCTAATGGCCTGACCTCCTTTCCCTGCTAATTGCATTACACAGCCAGCTGGCTCCAGAGAGGAGTCGTCTGTTTGACTGAAGAATTTCTGCTTTTGGGGAGGCATGGCTGCTACTTTTGCTAAGTAACAGTCGGGCCTGATATCCCCATTGTCTGTCTGACAGCGTACCCATCCTAAAATCTAAGTTTTATTTGTAAATTAACCAAGAAACTTCCTGCCAGAACAGTGCTGCCTGGAGACTGATAATGTGTGCCTTTCATTCCCTTTCACTCTTACTGTATCACTGCCAATTTGTTTTTCTGCTGCTTGCCAGCCCTAGGCTATAAAAGCCTTGTAAGACATAAGTGCAATTATAGTCCTGGAGTCAAATGAATTGGACAAATCCAATAGCACAGCTCTGTCCCCACTTTGCAAACCCCTACAGCAGTTAGATTAGCTGCTAAAAATCTAATCTAGCTCTAGCTAACAAATTTCTGCAGCGAAGGAGCAAGAGTTCAGTATGGGGTTACAAACAGATTTCTGAATTGAAAAAGTTCTGCTATGACAATGAAGAAGATGGAATAAATCACTTTAAAAATTCTACAGCTCATTTTTAAACCGTTAAGTACAATTTAGGTAGAACAAGACAGGGGACAGTAGGATGCTGTTACTATGATTGATTTTCATTCTTGCTACGAGACAGACAGATAAAAAAAAAAGTTTAGAACCAATGATGCTAAACCCTACAGCAGCAAAAGATATCGGCTGAATTTTGATTATTCCACTAAAAAAGATTTCTTTCAGAGCTAAGACTTATTTGGATAAGTTTATTTTCTTTCTTTTTCTTTTTCCCCACTTCTGCCCTAAATGAGCAATATAGCATGTCAGCATACACTTCAAATAAAAGAACACGAACTGCAACTTATAACTGTATTGCACAAAAATAAAGGGCCAAGTTCATCCTCAGTGGAAGTGCACTCATTCTTGTGAATTTATCCCAGAAATGAATTTATCCTCTTGTGTTCAGTAAAAATAAAGAACCATAATAACATATTTAAGTAAAATTACTGCATCTGCTTAATTCCCCAGCCCACAGAATTTATGGCCTGCTGTACTACTTCCTTGGCCAGCAGGTGGTAAGACCTTCTGTTCAGCTCCGGAGTTTGCGAGCCAAGCACACTGATTGGTATTGAATTCTTTTTGCCTGTCTGTAGACAAAATAAGCGGAGAAGAAAGCACAGAAATGACAAAGATTTCAGAGATAAGACGAACCCTAGATCTCAGATAATGTCCATGCAACCCTATCTGATGGAAGCAGGGGAAAGGCAAGAAAAAAAAGTTGTGGCCCCCATTGCATCCTGAATGGCAACATGATAAAATTTTCTCCTCCCAGTAATACTGTCCTCTGTCACCATACACAATTCTGTTGTGGCAAACATTAAAATGGAGCAGATACTGAATGACAACATCATAATCTGCCTTCCTCTCACGCACTGCTATGAAAAAGAAGCATTAACAGAAAGAAGTAATAAATATAATCTTTTTAACCTGGACATATCACCCCAATAGTCAGAGGTGAGGACCTAAGCCCAGCATGCACTAACTGCTCAGTGAGCAAGTGGAAGCATTAAAATACTTGTGGTAATCTTAGGAGTTGCCACGAGTGCAACAGAAGTGACTCTGCACTTGATCACGACTCTGCTAACCAGGTACTGCAGAATTCACAAGCGTGGTATTGACAGGTGGGGGAAAATAAATACATTTTGCTCTTGTTTAAGAGTATATTGCCAACAGGCACATGTTTCTTTTCAAGAACATGCCAGTTGTGATCTGCACATGCAGAGGCTGCCAAAATCAACACGGGACTTTGGTGGTCCAAGGAATTTTGTTGCTAAAGCATCAATGTACTTGCCTTTATGTATTTCAGTATACAGCCTCCACAGCTAAGGTTCACAAGTGAAATTTCAAGAAATTGACACTTTTAGAGTTATAAGAGTTTGTGCAAGATGTCTGATGTTATCTTTAGAAATGGTTTGGATATACGTTCATGCTCAAAACACTGGTTTCAAATGCAGGCTAGTTCATCCATCAGCATTTTCAAAGAATTAGAGAACTAGCAATCTTCCAGAAAGTGCTTTACAGTGCTTCTGAAACACATCTTGCCTCCACCCTTAGCAGCAGTTTTGTAAAATTTATTAAGAAGTCTATGTTAATTTGCACAGAAATACATCCTTGCTTACAAAAGAGCTGTGAAAAATTAAATGAAACTGTTTTGTGCAGAAGCACAGAACCATGTAAGATTATACGTTAAAAAAGACCTCTGGAAGTCATCTGGTCCAACCCACTGCTTACAGCGGGGCCAGCTCCCGAGGTCCATTAGGTTGCCTAGAGCTTTGTCTTTCTTTACAGGAATACACAGTTTGATCCCTGCAGGGTTCCATTCCTACAGCAGATTTAAGGGTTTTTTTTAAGTCTTAAAGCAATTACTTTATGGTATTTTCTGTGGATAATCTGCACTGGAGCTGGCCTTGTTTCCTAGCACTTCAAGACTTGGAGGCTGGCAACTACTAAATGCTTTTGCTTTTTCTTTCTCACAAAGAAGAAATTCTCCTAAAGCAAACATAGGGAAGACAATTAAATAGAATAAGCAGACTCTCTCAATGTCTGTGTTAATCCCTAATGTGGGTGGGAATTAGGAGAATTAGTAAAATAGACTGTTTACAATTAAACCCCATTTTTCCCCTTGTGGTAGCTCTGTCAGACTGTGCTCTCTCCTCTCCCAGGTGATGTATTACTCAACACTAGACAATACTTCACTGCCTTTGCTGCTTCCATAAAATCCAAGAGCCAAGTCTCACAAGGGAAGATTAGACTAAACAAACGCAATTTGTGTAGGAAAAATAAGACTGGGAAAGACATAGTAGCAGTTCTCAAACATGAATAATTCTGATGCAAAATAATATTTTCTCCATATCCATGTAGAATAGGGTAAGAATAAACAGGCTCAAATTGAAGCTACAAGAAATTATCTCATGGTACAAAAAGTGGAGCATAGGAATATGTTGCCTAGGGAAACTGTAAAGCATTCATCACTAGAGTTTTTAACTAGCAGCTGGATAAATACTGGCCAGGAACAATAAAAATACAGATAGTACTACCAAGGTAAAGTCATAGAGACTATACATCCTCTTAGTATGTAACCACAGCCCTACTTCTTTACCCTAAAGTACTCGGATTACATTTTTTTCCATAGCCAAGTAAATCCACTAATATGAAGATAACGAGTTGCATACATGAGGAGATATATGTAATTTTGTTGACTTTTTAAAATGACATTTAACAACAAAAAATAAAGGATTGAGCTTTACTATCAAATGCTGGGCAAGTTTTCAGGACTGGTAAACAGAAACCCCTTTTGATTTAAAGGAAAAACACATTATTTTGAAACTAACTGGACAACAAAGACAATCAGCCAGTGACATATTTATAGATAATTTTCAGAGCACAATAGTATCACATGGTAGACTGGATGGCTGGAGTAGCATTAACAACACACGTTAACAACCTACGTAGGACAAGTTGCCAATCCTAATTAAAAAGGCAAAGATTTGGTATGCACCTAAAATCTTCTTTGACTCTAAGCAGCAGTTGGCAAGCACCATAATCTCAAATCACTCCTTGTTAGGAAAGACAAATGATTAAGTACTGATACCAACAAAATTTTGGGCTGGGTTCTGGCCATCTTTGAACCAGAGTCTGCTTGTCAGAATTGTGAATAACTGGATAATGGCTCTAAATATCAGCTGGCTGCTTTTGGTACTATGCTTGTCACTTCTCTTTCACTTCTTTTCTTTTCTGTTACACACTGGACAACTCATCTGTAAGGTTTTATTATGCTGCATTTGCTTGTTTTGTTCTACCAAACTACAACAGTTTTGGCAGGCAGACAACATACAGATGAAATTATTGCTAATATTATTACGAATGGTGGTATTTGAGGCTACCATGGAAATGTTAATTATGTTTTAGAATCCAGAATTTAGATGCCATTTAATTCAGATAATCTAGCTGCAGAGCACCATGTGGCACAGCAAAGATGGCCTGCTAGGACCAGTTAGCACAATCTGTTTTCAGTTTAAACTTTAAGTGCTTGAAGACTACAGACAACATTTTGAAACACACAGCAAACTATTTACCTTTTTCGTCAGTGAATCATCTGAATCTGATGGCATTCTTGTAGACACATGAAAAATTATTTCCACAGTAGAGGTAGCATAATAGGGTGCCGTTTGTCCTGTGCTGCCATTGCGCTGCAGGCCGCCCATAAACCCACCATGTGTTGAAAGATCAACCTGATTGATTGAAAGTCATAATTAGAAGAAATTGGAACAGACTGATGAATAATCAGTATTTATTTATGTATCAAGACTTGCTGAATTTACCAC
>NW_010340757.1:39685-42110 GCF_000700745.2 Antrostomus carolinensis | reverse complement strand
TATGGGTTTGTGATCTTTGCATTAGATCTGTTTCCCATTCCTGTATTTGACATTTACTAAAAGCAAACATCTCTTAACTAGGTCTTGAGTCATTATCTATTTGGCTATTTTACCTTCCCTCCAGCAAACAACAGCAAGGAAGCAAAAGCATTCTGTCATGTGCAGCTGCTCTAAGGGCTATGCACGGCTTAGCAAGCCCACTCAAAGCATGCACCGTGAGAAATAATTATAAGGTGCAGATAAAATATAAACAATCATAAAAACTGCAAAAGAAATTGAAGACTTGTACAAAAAGAAAAATCTTAGAATAAATTATTCTAGAAGATTATTCAGATGTGCCTCTCTGAAGACGAGCCTGTGTCCAAAAGCTTGTTTGTTTTCCCAACTGCATCAGTCAGAGGATGCTACCACTCCCTGTGGACCTTTAAATCCTTAAGCATGAAACATACATTTCCAAAAACCATGTGATTTAGGTTATGGACACACCATTTCAACAATGCAAGCTAAAAAAAAAAAATAAAATAAAAAAAAAAAATTTTTGTCCTTCGTAAAGCAGTCCTGTGGTTGGGTACATGATGTGACCACATGAAGAGCTAAAAGAAGCTAAAATTTATATAAAATTATCAATCTTAATGATGCAGAAAGCAGAAATGTCCACTGCAGCACCACCTGTCCGTCAGAATCAGGAAGGATGCATTCAACCACAAGTAGCATGTGGATTTAGCACCTTCTGCTAAAGAAATGATCTTCTAAGTACTGCTAAATATTAGTGTGTACTAAAATTTAACTTTTTTTTTTTTGAGAATTACAAAATATGCAGTGATACAGGCAATTTGCTTTCCACTATGTTAGCTTGCCTAAATTTATGACTATTACCTCCCAGCCCAGTCCAGCAACAAAATCTTCATATGCTTGGCTTCCCCTTGCATTGGACAGTATTGAACATTTGTCTTCCTGTCCTTCTGCAATGTAAAACACTGCAATCTTGTGAGTTTCACGGCTGTAATTAAGTATAAAAAGAAACAAAAGTTAAAGAAATTTTAGCTCAAAATTATTTTAGATCACCTGCACTCAAAAGCTATGAACAGGTGATCACGTTTAACTCTACACGTGCATTTCTTTTATGCTCACAAATACATCACTCAATTTCAGTTACAGAAATGAATTTTCACTATTTTCACCACACTGCAGAGACACCACAGTTCAGAGAGTGGAACCAAGTCTGTTCCTTCCATGCATCAGCAAAACATTTGATGACCAAGTTCCAATTACAGGGTTAATCACTTACATCTGTGCAACCTTGCCAAAGACAGTAAGATTGCACAGGTGTTAATGGGAGCATAATTTGACCTACAGAATTTTAATTACAGGGTGATGATATACAAGAAAGGAAAAACATTATTGACTTTCAGATCCTGGGTTGAGTTTTACAAGGATGACAATGACAGTTGACTTCTTTAAAAGCAAGCTGAGTGGATTTGGTATGAAAATTGTTCGGATACAAGAAAATAAGAACTCTGCAATGCTGCAGACACTTTTCAAAGTAATGTATGTCAAGTAATGAAAAATAAAAGCTAATGTTCAGAACTCTTATGCCACTACTTGGCTGTGCAGTAGTTGTATGGAGATTACCCCTTAAAATATTGCTCTTGACACAGGGATCATGCTGTAGAAAATAGTCCTTTGTGTGAGTTGAGCCAAGGTCACAAAACATTTTGGAACTTCTTTCCTCCTCTCCCAGCTAAAGAAAACAGGAAATAGGTTGCTGTGTCTTATTGTTTGCGACTGATTTTGAACTCTATGTATATAAGTGCCAGTGAAAATAGCTTGTCCATTCAGGCTCCAGAAGTCTTTAGAAACAAACAATCCATTTGTCATACAAATATTTGTAATTGCTAACACATGCAATTTTAATGAATTTTTGGTTTCCATGATGTACTTATTCTTTCTTTGGAAACACTAGCCCTATCAATGGTGTGTTTAGTAAACATTACCTACCATTGGCGGGAATCCAGATTTTTCAGTTCTCGTAGTAATTTTGAATTTTTCTTAAGAAGATGAAAGCTTTTTCTATAAATACATTAAAAAAAAGATTTGAAAGAAAATGTAACACAGTACAGAGACAGTATATTCTCATTCAAATAACGAAGAAAAGGGAATCAAATTAGCATGATCCAAATGATTTTTTTTAAAAAAATATTATTATGGACAATCTACAGATGTCTATTTAAAATAATCACTGAAGCAGGTATATGTAAAAGTTCAAAAGTATGCTTTGACTACCACTTAGCTATATTATTCTTGCTTTCTTAAGTGAGCACAAATTTGGGGGTAGAAGTGAGACGAGTAAGAGTACCATAAACATGTTCTGAATCCTCGTTTCCTACCTTCTGTCCCAGGAGTTCATTCCCAAGTCATTTAGCAA
>NW_010340757.1:0-39656 GCF_000700745.2 Antrostomus carolinensis | reverse complement strand
AGGACGTGGTTCTTCTTGACGGGCCACCTTCATACTGAAGTCCGAGCTGCACTTAACTATATACTCTTTTTCCTGGACACTCTGCCTCAGGAGGGCTTCAGTGATCGCATTCTCTTGGTCGCAGCTCATACCAAAGGGTGGTGGCGATGGCTCAATCAGCTTTCGCTGGGGATGTAAAAGGCATTCAGGACTGGTGTTACCAATCTTTTCCAGCAACTGGTCGAGAGCATCTTCTACCTCTTCCAACTGAGAAATGTCTTTCTGGGAAATGAGGTGGTGCTCCGGGTTGCCTGAGATCACAAATGTGTTTGTTGCACTCTGCCAAGGAAGGCAGCCCTCCAAAGGTCCGTACAATATTCTGCCATCCCAAGAGTACTTCCCTGAGATATCTCTGACAATCACCCTTACATCTGAGGGAGGTGCTGCTGGCTCACTGTCTGTCTTCTTCTCTGCAGGGATTTGGAGGTAAGATATAAGAGTACTGTCATTAAACACAAACAGCTGCAGGTTAGGACTCCGGAAGACTTCTGAGGACAGCTCGGAGGACTCCACGTAGGAGTTGTCGTGGTTCTCACTAAGGAGACTGTGGAGAATGGCAGGGCCTCCACTGAGCGGATAGTGGCTCAGGTGATTCACCAGGTGAGTCATAACCATCCGTGCTGTTAAAGGTATCAATTCTAAATTCCTCCTTTTTTTTTCTAAAATAATAAATTAAAAGATAATAGTAAGAGCAGCAAGAGGCAATTAATAAAAGAGCATCTGCAAATTCCTGTCCTATTTCAGAAGCTTGCCTTAGCTGTCCTCCTAATCCTTCCTGGTCAAGATGCTATTTACAATCCCTTCCCAAGAAATTCTACCCGTCACACCTTTTTATTTTATCACATGCCTTTTTACATTTAGCTTACTGTGACATCCAGGTCTCCATTACAACATGTAAAAAGTCCACAACAGCTGCTGTCACTACAGTTTCATCTGGCAGGTTAAGGTGTTTCTCCTTACTGCCCATATTACCACAGCCACCCCCACAGCAATTGTAGCAAGAGAGGGACAGGGCATGAGAAATGAAGGTAAACCATAGATGCAACTAAAAACCGGTGCTTTTCCATCTTCAGCCGGATGGTGGTAAAATTTGTTGTATGAGGCAGCAGGAGACTTTCTGGATCCCAAGATGTTCCCCTCAGCGCAGGATTTCATCGATCATGCTCCGAGTTATGTTGTGCGTCCACTTCTCCTACTGGAATGCTGTTCCAGAATATTACCCTTTTATAGCCAGAAACCTTCTAATTTTCAGGTTTTGTGCATATTCAGCTTAAAATAAAAAGTTTTTCTTTAGTTTATAGTGTTTTCCTCCTTCCCTGGTATTTATACCTTCTAATGCACTTTTAAACAACAAGTATATCCCTTTTCACCCTTTTGCTTTTGCTAGCCCCAAAAAGCCAAAATTCTTCAGCTTCCCCTCATAAAAAGGGCTCTTTACTATTTTCCTGAATTCTCTAGTAGTAAATCTCTGAATTAACCTTTTTCAAAAACAAGCAAACCAAAGAACTTGTAGGGCACTAACATATCCAAGATGAGAAACATCTTGTTCTACCTAAAACAACAAATGTACCTGACACGTAACTTTATTTTTCTGCTATTCACAACATGTCCTACTCAGCAAGAAATCTACACAGAAGAGATTTTAATGTTTTTAACCTTTTTGCTAAACTAAAAGTACATATACAAAACCAAAGAAAATAAACTGTAGGACTAAAAAATAGTACTGTATCAAAACCTGAAAGTACTATTTTAAAGCATCACTGCCAATCCGACATTATCTTGCACAACTTCATATTGCATCTGTACTTTCAATTCTTCTGCAGAAATACATTAATGAATATTAATATATGAAATTACTTAAAATAGATGTAATTCATAGTTGAACAGCTATTGTTTTAAAGGTTACTTTTAACAAGTGTTTGAAATAAAGATGATCTCTATGATAAATCAGTCTGAGATAAATTATTTCATATGTTTGGATGTATACTTTTAAGTTAACTTTTAAAAGTTAGTAACATCATGTACCTAGATCCAAATAATCTCTTTTCCCTATCCCAGCCAAACCCAGCGCAACCCAGGTAGACTGTGAATCACCAGGAATGGCATATCTATGCAGCTGCAGAATCTGGTTCAAATCGTACATGTTCTTCTCAAATCACTCAAAACAGACAAATTATCTATGACAATGGAGTCATTTCTATTAAAAAATTCAAGAAGGGAAGCTGCATCTTCTAAAGAAGATTGATTTGGGGCTTATCTTATTTGTTGAATTTAATTCTATATACCAAATTTTAAGTAGTAATAAAGGCAAAACCAGCTTCTCAGTCTATCCTATCTCTACACAAATTTCTTGCTATACAGCACCTTAGCGTCATTTTCTTTCTCCTGTGATCTTTGCAAAGAGCAATGTCAGCAACAAACTTAACATCCTATTACAGAGGCAACTGTAATTCATCAAAAAAGAGCGCTGCCTAGTTTTCAAAGAATAGTTGCTGGGTGCAGTAAGGAGAAGCATATTTTTAAGGAAAAGATGTAACCTGGAAAGCTTTTATTTCCTAGCTGCTGAATGTTGACATGCTGGTCCTCACCACGTTCTATGAACTCCCTTACCCTCGGCGACAGTGAGCAGGTTGCTCAGATCCGTGGAGGAGTGGCACTGGGCTGGCTCAGAGCTCTTTACATTCCCCAGTGGCAAAAATGGGTCGTAATCACTGGATGAGAGATCCGCCAGACTCAGCACATAATGGCTTTGCTGAGTGTACGTGCTGGAGCCATTCACACAACAGTGCAGAACCTGCAAATAGAAAAGCATGACACTGAGGAAGTAATAAAGTGTACATTAAAGTACCCACTTAAACACATTTAATGAGGAGTGACCCAACAGAATTTTTACACTGTGAAAGCCAGGATATGCTACAAAAAAAAAAAAAAAAAAAACCAACCCCCAAAAAACAACAGCAACAACAGAAAAATCTAAATACAGCATTTTAAAAATAACATTCTTTGTCAGCACTTATTTTGCACTTTAAGAGCTCGCTTCAGGACTTATTTTGTATTTTAACATCCCATTTCAAATAATTCCAATTTTTCTGCAAAGATTATTTTCCCTGGCTCACTGTTTTAAGCATTTTTACCTTTCTCTCTTCACCGTCCTCTGTCTACTCTACATCTCTGATCTCACCATCTTAACATTTTATATTTTTAACTTCTCATCTGTATGAATTCTGCCCACACTGTGAGAATTCATTATTTTCTACAGCTTGCTAAAAATGCTTCTGTGCTTAATAGCATCTGTGAAAGGCATCTAGACATAATAAATCATGTTCATTCCTCATACTCACTCTGTAAATATAGTCCAGCAAAGGAGCTTTGGATGCATGTTGATCTTCAAGAAGACCAGCAGACACTGGCTCCAGTAGCATTTTCATGGGTAATGCCATACACCAATCCAACAAGCAAAGTAGCAGCGAAACTATAAACTAAACAGAAATATGTAACACAGTATTTAGGTATATTCTATTAAATTCACCCAAACTTAAAAGTATGAGTTTGAAAATTTAAAATATAACTCTGGTTCCAAGCAACTTAATTTAACAACCAGCTCAAACAACACAATGAAAGAAGGGAGACTGCTCTTTTCAGTGACGTACCTTTTTATCTGCTTCCACAGAGGAGTATTCAGCACTCGGCAAAAGAAATGCAATAGTGGCCACAAGGATCTACATTAAAATAAACAAAATTCCAGAAAGACATTTTAATTTCTTTCACTATGAACACAGAGCATGAACTTCATTTGAACAGGGTATGAAAAAGGTTAAATTCTCTTAGGACCATCTAACTGCCCTTGTAAATCAATGTCCAAGTGAAACAAAAAGTTTTTCTGAGCATTTTGGAAATAAATCACTACAAATGAGAGAAGTTCACTGCTCCCAGGACTACAGCCAGTACCTCTCCTAACAATAATCACAAAAGAAAGAAAAAGTTAACAAAGACACAGGTAGAGTAGCTCAAGAAAGGAATTAAGGAATGAATACAATTTTGCATACGATTTCCATACAAACATTTGAAAGAAACTGACGTACTTCAGTAATTTTTCTGGACAGAGAGGATTCATACTTCTGAAGTTTTTGCCAGTAAGAAACCAGCAGCTGAAGAACATCACAGGCTACTTGAGCTACCAGTTTATTAGAAAACTAGAAGAAAAGATGATTACAAGTCAAATAAAATATCCAGATACAATACAATGCATTCAGTTTTTCTACATTTAAAATTATTTTACATCTATACCAACAACAAGAAATGTTACGTTGCAAAATCACACTGTCAGCGTTAGGAAACAGCAGGTTTGACATTATCTATGTGATCTTAATTTGGTCAGTTGTGGAAATGGTCTTTAGGTACATGCCATTTTTGCCAATATTTTGCACTTCTGTATAGGACACCACCCTGGCCCCACTGAAGAACTGTACATACACTCCCTGGCAACTTCACAGAAGCCTTGAGGATCTGAACCATGCTCACTGAACATAATGAGCTACTAATTACATGCAAAGGCTCAGAACTGGGAAACCATCTTTTTGAAGATGGTCAATGCTGTATCACCAAAACTGTGCAAAAAGTCCTGAGCAGTTGTGTGTTAAGCAGCAACCTGTCAGTACTTTAAGCAATGAAAAGACAAACCAGCAGATTGTGCCCCGTACAGCCAGCAACTATTTAAAAAACAAAAGAAAATACCTTTTTTTACACAATGTTTATTGAATACAGAGACTGACATGGTAATACCTTCAGTGTCACACCTATGACATTGATTGCTTCCTTCACTTGGGGATGGTTTGTGCACTGCATTAGTTCTTCACATATCCAAACTCCAAGGCCACAAATGGCTATGCATCTTTTTTAAAGGAAAAAGCGGTTTTGTCAGAAGTTTTAGAAGAATATTTAGAAAAAAGAAAAAAAAAGAAAAAGAAATAAATTAACAAACACATGATCTCTCTTTTCCCTCTCTCAGGTCACACAACAGGTCAACACCTTCATGGTGGGGAGTAAACCTCATCTCAAAAGGCCTAAAGCGAATAACTCGCCCAAATAGGATCGAACAACAAGGGAGTGGTAACAACTCAGCCGTACAAGCACAAAAAAAATCAGTAACTAGAAAGACTCCCATTTTTTCTTTTACTCAGTATTTTACCTTGCAGCTTCACTTGGCTCCTCTGTAGCATTCTTCAATAAAATATTTACGAGGTAGCACTAAAATAATAAAATAAATTAGAATAAGCATCTTTTTTAAACATCTACTTCATTTAGAGTTGTTTAATTTTGACATAAATACAAGTGAAATAATTTTAATTCTCAGTCTATTGTTAAAGTATTTTTACTGTGTGCCAATTTTATTTTGTCGAGGGAGAAATACTTACTGATTACAACTCAAATATACAGGCCCTTGTGGATAAATCTAATCAACTTAAAATCATGTACAGGCAGCAAGATAGAAATCAATTAATTTTCAGAGTTGATGAGTATTTACTAATGATGACTGGTGATCATTTGATAATACAAACTATAATGTTTAAGTTCTAAGCAAGCCATGTCTTGAAAAAGCTAGTGTATTTTTTAGTACAGAAAAGATACTTTTAAAATAGAGACTGTTTTAACACACCTCCAATGACTCTAAGAGGCCTGATGAAGAAAGCAGGAACGGAAGCCAAGCATGCTAAAGGTTTTGCACTGCCTCCAGTTCTGTCTTCCCAGGCTGCATGAGGAATTTGAAGTTTCCTCCCCAGCTTTACCTGACTTTGTACAGTGGATCAGCATGGTGCCTCAAGTTTATCAAAAAGCAACAGAGGCTGGTATGAGGGCAACCATTTGGACAGGTTTCAACTGCAAGTGATGCTCCAGGCCACCTTTGTTGGGTCTTTACGGGACAGCGTGTGTGACTTTTCCCCATCAGGAACACTGCTGTGAAGGTCATTAAATTACAAAGCTTTCCATCCAGGAAAACAATTAATGTCTCAGGTCGTCCCACTGAAATTAATTCTCAGGGAAAAACCATTCACCTAACTTGTTGGTTCTTTCTAATAGTGGAATTTTCTGAACATTTTACTATAATACCAATAAGGCAAAAAATATCTTTCCTTATGCACACCCCATATCCCTTACAGGACAAGCTAATATACACAGATACAATGAATGGACACTTCAAATAATATCACCAACATCTTTTAATGAATTGACCTGACAGGCATCTGGCTGGAAAACATCACATTTGATCATAGCCAGTTCACTCTCCTTGAAAATAAAATGCAATTTGCAGTACCTTAGCTTTGTTAATTTCATGGTGCACGTTAAGCAAAGCAATGCTTATCAGATAAGTACATATAATGTGCACAGTTGTGGGGTTTTGAGGAGGAGTGGATTATTTTTTAACTGAAGAGTGCATGGTAAAACTGAAGTTAATATATAGTAAGAATATGCTAGGTTACATCAGAATTCACTAATAAAATGTGACTTTACTTTCACATCTGCTGTTCCCGCGACGATGTCACCAGCTTCTGAAATGGGCCGCAAGAGTGGGATTTCTTGGTAGATATTTGGAAAGCAAACAAGAGAACCAAGGATGGTGTGAGCTTCTGAACGGGGAGCCTAATGAAGGAAAAGTAAACAAAAACATTTTCTTCATAAAATTACGAAAATGGCATAAGCTATGAGGCTAGGCTATCACCATAAATACCACATGTGCTGTATTTACAGTGCAACACTTGAAGTGTCCTAAGGAACATGTCCCAGTAGCTTTTCCTTTACAATTACAGCAAAAACACATTAAGGCAGCAACTTACAGATGCTTATTTGCCTATGCTTTTTGCTCTGCTCTTTTTCTGAGGCCAAGCTTCTCCTCCAGCAGGGACCTGGCCCCGCTCCTAAGCGTATTCTACATTTTTACTACCTCCTTGGTCATTACACAACCCAACTATCAGCAATTCAGAGTCAATAAAAAATACAGAACGACCTAAAGAAAAGCTGAGTGAGAATTTAAAGCACTAATCCAGCATTACTATGAGCTGATAGCGTGACACTAAGGACAGTACAATGCATTCAAACTGACTATATACATAATAAAAATGCGTAGAGAGATTCCTACCTCCATAAAAACATCCAAAGCAACATGGCATGAGCTATAAATGCATTAGTTACTGCCATATAATCTTGGATAACGTTGAAAATGCAATGCACACTAAGTTTTGTGCCTGTGGAAAAAATGGAAGGTGGTGGTGGGTTTTTTTTTTTTTGTCCATGGAAAGCTGAGTTTTCATTTCTTATTAGCACTTTAAGCTTTGGATCAATGATCAGACTGATCAGTTTTTTTGAAGAGATGTCAGAAAATTAATGGCTGTAAACTCTTTGAGGGACAATGGAAAAAGCACAGCTAGGCTCACCACTTCAGTCCCACTGAAATATGAGAGGGCTGTGTCCCTGTGCAGGGCCACCTGCTCAGCCGCACAAATGTCAAGAGCTGTGGTAAAACCACTTGGCCAAAACGGACAGAAATGTTTCCCCTGAACTGGTGTTTCACGTACAACAAAGCTTTCCTGCTTTTCCCAGGATTGCCAAATCTTTACCCTTATTTTGGCATCCCATCATTGATTTGCTATTTTATTTATCCTTCGTTCACTTAATCATTTAGAGTCACATTTCTATTAGTTTTGATATTTAGTAAGAAATTCTGAATTACCAAAAAATTTCCATATTTTCAACATTTGCTCACTGAAAAAAGCTAATGAGATTCTGAAACCCAAGCCCTGCTTTTAGTGCACAGGCGTGCCGCAATATTAGCAAGGATATGATTTCTCACACTTTGGCCTTTTGATGAAACACCTTTGCAATACTAGGATGTCACCTTATCCCACAATTTCACACATCAGCTGCCATGGTATCTGCCCCAAGAGCCCCATTTCACGTTGCACTAACGAGTCAACACCTGTTAGAGTGGAGACATCCGAACCTTGTTAGCAAGCGCAGGCTCTCAGGGGACCAGGCCCAGCGCTGGGCATTGCCATACTCACCTCCAGCATGTCTGTGCTCAGAACCCTGGCCGCCGCGCTAATGAAGTCTCCTATCAGCATCGTAAAGCCAGGTAAACCCAGGAAAAAAAACCAAGGTGGGCAGTGCTTTATGACCGTATTTAAGATATCCTGAAAGAGAAGTTACCAGTTTGAGAACAAATAAGCAAAAAAAACCCGCCCAAAAAAAAAACCCCAAACAAACAAAAAACCACAAAAGCAAAAGGGAGGGAGCGTTTGAAAAGATTTAACTTTGCAATCCACCAGTTCCACACTCATCAAGGTGATAATTCACAGAGCCACACAGCAATATGTATAACTGATCATCACATAACAACCACTACTTTCCACTACAGATGCATTTAGTAGGAAAAGTGCATTTTGTATTTTGGTAATATTTGTACTCTTAAATTCCTGTTAAAAAAACCCCATGTCTCTTTGCATCTAAGCATAAAAGAATTGTTCTCCTGTTAAATAAGACTTTGGATTAAACACATTCAAACCATTAATCAATTTAAAATGAAGCTTTACACCTCTCCAAATGAGGCATTTCTTAAAATCACATTACTCAAAATTCTATAGCCATACAAACATGAGATGACATAAATGACTGCCACCTTTGCCCTGAAGGAGCTCAAGGCAGTAACTGACAGCAGGTGGCTTACTCCTGTTAGGCTGCTCTAGCACATACAGGATTTTTTAGCTATTCTGGACTAGTTGAGAAATACAGCGATGTCAAATGCAAGAAGTGATCATAGACAGCACGGTAACACAGACAAATCTATGCTAACTAGATTATTCTAAGTCACTCTTCTTCTAAATAATTAAGACAGCAAATATAGATAAGCCTTGGGGAAAAAAAAAAAGTTTTGCTGAACTTCTGAAGAAACAGAGAGGTTTTTTTGGTTTTAAAAGGTAGCACGACGTGTGTAAGAACAGACCACCATCCACAGCTTTGCTCTCATTATTACCCTGTGACACAGAACACATTTGAGATAAGCGTTTCAACTTTAATCCTTCCACGTTTCAATTCTTCAGAGTCTCTCCAAATTAGAGGAAAGTTCCTGTATTTGAGTTAAGATTTCCTTCCTACAAGGTTTCAGCAGGTTTAAAATTAGGCACAAAATCTATATAATCCTTACCTGCAACATTATATTTGCTGAAGAATTAGATAAAGCTATTTCTATATTGAGTAGAAAATAATTTTTCATCTCAATAAAATTTCAAAGAAAAGTTGCAAAGGAAACCCATTTTCAATGTCCACCTTTACTGGTTTTATGACGTGTCAAAGAAGGCTTGAACTTAAGTTTTGTCCCAGAATGCGTCCATATGTTCAATTTCTACATCAGAAACTAAAAAAGTCTAACTGATTTTTCTCTCTATGAAGAGATATGCTTTAACTACACTAGTATTTTCTAAAAGCACTGCTAAACACCTGGACAGAACCTAGTTAGTGTTCTGCTAAGTATTTACAGCAGTAACATCCTATGAAATTACTGTGTCATATATTCTAAATCAATAATATTAGTTTTTAACATAGTAGCAGATAATGCTTTCACTTTCCTGAATAAGCCAAAATGCCACTCGAGTTAATGTTTAAACTAGTTTTAATCACTTCCTTTGATACATTTTAAAGTCAATATCAGTCAATGCAAACATTCAAAAAGAGAGCAGATGGATGCAGCGGCTCATAAAGTGAGTGGTAAACTCACGCTCTGAGCAGAACAAAAGACCCACCTTTTTATAATTAAGAGTCTGATTAATGCACCAGGCTCCTCACAACACACCACACCTGTAATTACAAATGGAGCCAGGTACTGTGATGTGTTTTGTCTCTGAATAATTGGGCATCAAACTACAGAGCAGCAGATGGGAGTACACTTCTGTTGACATGTGCCACAATAAAAGAGCCTGTGCTGAACCTGGCCTGAAAGGTAACAGAACAGTACAAAGACCTGCTACAAACAACTGTGTTAACTCCTGTCCTCGCTCCATCAATCCCATCTGTTAAATACCACTGTAACGATCATTCAGCTGCAACTCTTAACTCTGGTCATTGTATAGAACACTTAGAAAATTAGGATAAGATAGAAATTGCAAACTCATTACTTCAATATGTATTAATACCTGTGAGTTTACAGCACAGCATAACTAATACAACTTTAACAAATGCTGTGGCAACACACACATTCCAAAAAGCTCTAAGGATGTGGTTGCATAGATCTACTTGCTGTTTATGAGATGTACTTCTGCTAAAAAAATAAAATAATAATAAAAAATTAATAGTAAATCTTTGAAAAGCTAATGAAACAATCTTTAAATTATCTTTTTTGTTATGTAAATTCATACTAATGAATTAACAGCACAGATCATAGAATGGTTTGGGTTGGAAAGGATTTTAAAGGTCTTCTAGTCCAACCCCCTTGCAGTGAGCAGGGACATCTTCAACCAGAGGTTGCTCAGAGTCCCATCCAACCCGACCATTAATGTTTCCAGGGATGGGGCTTCTACCATCTCTCTGGGCAACCTGTGCCAGTGTCTCACCACCCTCATACTAAAAAACTTCTTGAACTGTGGGGCCCAGAACTGGACACAATATTCCAGATGCAGCCTCACCAGGGCAGAGTAGAGGGGGAGGAGAATAATATGAGGTAGAATATGTCCTGACTAGAACATTGTTGTTCTCCTTGAGCTTACTCCCAACAGAATAGATAGGAAAGAAACCACACCCCAGGAAGGCACTTACAGGTAAAATTTGACATTTTTCTCCCTTTTCCCAATTAGCACACTTTCAGGCACAACCCAGCCAACAATAAAAGCGTGATTTCACACAGTAATTCAGTAGCATTGCAAGCTTATCAGAAGATTCAGGTTTATGAGAAAGCAATCAAGTGAGAACATATGTGCTATCAGTGATATTGCAAAAATCAGGTAATTCAAACAGAGGCAAGTTGTTTCCTTCCCTTCAAAGCACTGTTCTATAAATGTAAACTCTGTTCGGCAGCTTACAGCCTAGTAAATGAATCACTTTAATTGAATACTATGTACACAGTAACTGGAAAAACACAAGCAATAAGAAAAACATATGGTGACGGCAATAGAAATTGGTTTACTCATTCTGTACGGTGTTGTTTCTTCTTTCATAATTGATCTTTAGAACGATAAATGTGTAAAATAATTTTGGTTTATTATGGCTCCAAACCTTTCAGCAATTACACAAAATGAAAATTTAAAAGGAAGTATTCATTCTGGAAGCATTTCCATTGTTTACATAATTGCACAGCTATAATTTAGTGTTCATGTTGTTAAAGAAAAGTGAAAAAAAGGACCATTATGGACTATTTCGATTCAAAATGATGCTCTGTAGTGTTAAAAAAGGGGTGGAGGGGAGAGAAGGGAGAAATTATGTGAATGCCCTTCTCAAATGCATTAACCCTATAAATGGCATAATATTTCAGTATAGGTTAACCCAGTAATCCAAATAATAAGGTCAGAAATATCCACTGAGTAAGTGAAAAAAAAATTTATGCAAGTTCACTGAAAGGTCAATTACAAAAATATTCTTCACCTAATTTTTGTTCAAGCTTTTGCAGATTACAGGTGTAACCAAATAGCCCACCATCTGCCTTCAGCACGTTTCCAATTGTCCCTCAACAGGAACAACATGGATTTTTCACTTAAAGTTCAGTCTGTTCTTCACTGAGAGACACCTCATTAGAGGCTGAAATTTACAGCAGGGGAAAGATTATGAATTTACACAAGACTTAAGTGGTAAATCCTTCATTTTTTTATTTTAAAGGAACATACACTTCCATTTACTTATTCTAAGTTCTCCTAGCTATCATTGCATTTCAGATAAGAGTTAACTTGTCAAAAATTAAGTTCCAATAAAAAATTATGAAGTATTTTGACACTCTCAGAAAGCACAAGATTGTCAGAAAAATCTACTTCAGCCTGTCATTTAAGCCTAACCTCCAAAAAAGTTATATCTGCTAAAGTATCTTGTGACAGGAATGCAATAGGGAGAGATATTAAAAACCAGAATAACACATTGTATTTTTAAAACATAGATAAGGTTATTCACAAGCACTAAATAGGACAGATTACTGCATAAGTCACCTGCTGGTAATTGCTTCTTCTCTTCTAAACTCCATCAGAAAGCTCCCTCTTTTATAGTTGTATCAGTAACAAAAAACCCCACCCCAAAGCCCTTGCACTGACAAAGAGGTGCTCAGATGCCCTGTTAACAGAGATCAGACAAACATATGAAGTGAACAGAATTTATAAAGTTTCTCCCCTTTTAGAGCATGTTTGATATTTTCACAATCTAGGACACCACTGGGTTAAGGATACACTTCAAATAGGAAGACATAATTTTAAGTTCAGGCACAGTGAGAGGGAAATATCTGAATACCCATTTGCTACAGGTAGAGAGGATTGGGTACCGAGAACACAGTTACTAGTCCATGTCACTGCCTGAAACATTGAGATGACTTGTGTCACCACCCAGATTTCTGCCAGATGCCTGCAACAGGACCACTCTGAAGTCTCCAATTGTAAGAAACCAAGGTGGCAGTGCTGAAGCAACTGTAGAGCATGAGGTTAACCACTTAGAGGGAAGGTGGTTTTAGGGAAGGGAAGGTGAGCACACTTCTGAGAAGACAGGCAAAGGAGCTCCCTGCATCAGAGCAGGAAGGCAGGTACTCTGCCTTAAGGGGCAATTAACAACACTCTTAACACTTCTCACTTCCACCTGTGTGCTGTATCACTTTTCAAGATGGAGAAACTCATGAGGAGGACAGGGGATTGTTTTGCACATTTTATTAGAACATCCCAACTGCACACAGAGGGAAAAGGAGAGATCCTGAAGACACAGCCCAGATGAAAGAAGAAGGGAGAAAACACGAAGTAGAGAGCTAAGGATGACGGATGATGAAACAGCGTTGCATTGCTGGGGCATGTTAGCAAAGAAACTTACTCTGGGAAACAGCAAAGCTACAATGATGACTGGAGGGGTGGAAGAAAAGGTGTGAGGAAAATGGAAAGAAAAGAGATGCTGCCTCTATTCCAAAAACTGTTTCTATTCTGGACAGAGTTCAGAAAATCCTCACAAAGGATCTTACAAGCAGCAAGCTCCAGGTAATATACCTCTGGGAATAAAGAAGAGACAGACAGAACATCCACTATGAAACAGAAATTTGGGTGAGGTAGACACAATTTGGAAAGAGCAAAAGTATTAAAAACAAAAAAAAAAAGGAAAAGAAAAGAACAAAACTAAAAGAAGTTGTTCCAGAAGACACAGCTCCTACAATCAGAGTTACTTGGTTCTCCTTTTCTTACAGTCAATCCTAGCACCTATTTTTCTCCAGCACTTCCAACTTATCCTATGGGTGAGCAGAGGAGTATGCAGGGTTTCCTCTGAGACCTTGAGTTTGTATTTTTGTCTCTACTGGAAATGTACTGCCTGTTAACACTTTTTGAAACCACTCAAAGTACATAATGGGGGCACACAGGCAAATTTTCTACAGGAAGTGAGATATGGGGGAGATTAAAAGACTGAGAAAATCATGGTAGCCATTGGAAAAAAGTCATAAGAAACTAAAATATAAGAGTCTAGGCCTTAAATTTCAGAAGGAACTTCTTTACTGTAAGGGTGACAGAGCACTGGAACAGGCTGCCCAGGGAGGTTGTGGAGTCTCCTTCTCTGGAGACATTCAAGACCCGCCTGGACACCTTCCTGCGTGATCTCATTTAGGTTCCTGCTCCAGCAGGGGGATTGGACTAGATGATCTTTCAAGGTCCCTTCCAATCCCTGACATTCTGTGATTCTGTGTGTGATTATGATTATTTTATTTTAAATGGCAGTCTGGAAAGGAATCTAAAATGTGTTACAGTTTCTGAAACGTTGTACACCTAAGGGTTCTCATGTGCAACATTATCAGGCAGAAATACAGGCAAGAAGTACTTATTCCACAGCATACAAAAGCAAAGCTGCTCATTTATTGTACCTTTAGAAGACGATGCTCTACCTGGCTAATACATGTCCCAGTGAACAGCACTAATGGCTGAGCAGTCTAGAAGTCACACACTACTTCTCGCTGTTGAATAAGAATTTAACAAAAAGATACAAAAGCTCAGAAGTACTTTTTTTTTAAAAAAAAAAAACAAACCAAACTTCAAACTTCAGATCAATGTTAGTACAAATAGGTAATTAATATGGCTTCTCTGGTAGCAACTCTACCAAAAAATGCTTCATATAAATTAGCCATCTCTCATACAAAGAGCTATAGTCAATGTTTCTACATAAGTTTACTACATAACTGGTGTAGCTTCCTTTCCATAATTAGCAACAGTATATTTTAAACAAATTAAGAGGCTTATAGACAAGCATAATGTACATTAGCATATCACCATCTTTATTGACAGTTTTTCATCTAAGTCATCCTTTTACTACTAAAAGGAATCAAGCTAAAAGCATAGCTGTTAACTTCTCTGCCTACAGCTGGGCTGCATTCTGCAGGCAGTCCAGTCTGCATGTGCTGAAATTTAATCACCAAGGACACCTGTCAACTCATTTGGATTTGGGTTTGGTTTTTTTTCCTCCCATATTTAAAGTTTGTTCTGCCCTTAACATCACTAAACTGAAAAAAGTCATCAGCACAGTTCTTCCTTGTCTGTTAGTTGTCCTTTCCACAGAGAATTTCTGAAATCTATTCTTTTTATTGTGTTCCTTAGTATTTTCTTATATATACAAGCACTCTATTCCAAAGATACTCTGGAAAGCCAGTATAATTGTATATTTATTCAACTTATTTGTTAAAATTCACTTCAAAACTCAGGAATGACTGAGTTAGCTCACTTTTCAGATAACCTCTGACTACAGGGTAAAACCTCATTGGCACATGTTGTCAATAGGTTACACCAAGCACATTAACTGATGCTAAAGTCCTGGCTGTAGGGTGAAACTTCCTAAAAAAAATGACATTAAACAGCTGGCAGTTTGAAACTTGAACAACTTGAAAACCTGCCTTTTCTTTTATAGCATAACTACAAGTTAAGTATCTAACTTGCACTGCACTGTCTCCTCAAACAGAGTGCAAATTTAGACACAATTAAGACCGCGTTACAAAAATCCACAAAAGTTTTAGGAGAAAACCACCAGTAATCTAGAAGTATTATTGAAGTATCAAAAGTACCAAAACTGAGGAATCAGAACTATCTAAATAGTTGCTTTTCTGAGAAGGGGGCTGAACAGCGTTAGTAGTATTTTGGAATTGTGTTTTGGTACTTTTGTTCTTCAGCAAAAACAAAGAAGCTATGAAGCAAGGAGATGCTTAGGTACCTCTTCAAGTTCATGAAGTAAAAATTACTGCTACAGCAATCAACTAGTAGCAATAATAAAATACATTTCCTTTCCCAGTTCAGGTATTTGTGAAATTGGTGCATTGCAGTATTAGACTTTGGTTTAATTTAAAAAGCTGTATTTACTGTCCAAATCAAAAGACATGTATAATTGCAATCACTGGAATGGGAGTTTTTCAACCATCAGGCTCACCTAGCAGCAGAAGCTATGCCTAGCCAAACTGCAACAGGTTATCCCATGGCATCTGCTAAAAATCACACCCCAAGAACATTTAATGACTTTCCATAACCTAGACAAGCAACTGGAGCAACTGTAGGTGAACTACCTCCACTAACCTATGACATGGTAGTGAACATCCATTCACTTTCCTTTACATTGGAGGTCAGGGAGGAGGAGCAGTGAGCCTCAGTGAACTTAATTCATTAAAAAAACTGTAGAAAAAAATCTGGGCTCACTACAGTATCAGAAAAATGCCCACTGACTTGTGCAGTACAGGAGAATCATCATCCCACAGACGGTCACTTGCCCCCTGACCTCAGGCCCCTTCACAAGCTGGAAGTAATTACAACACCAGACTGCAACTTACCCCTTACTGCTATTTACACAACGACTTCTCCCACCTGAAAAGGTGATGCAATTGTTGCAGTGAATTGTTCACTTCTTCATACAGAGATGTTTGTTGTTAGACACTTCCACATCAACAAATTAGATGCAGCTCATTACCTCACTGTCTCCTTTCTCATCTCTCAAGCTAATTGCTACATCTTGAACTCAGAGTGCCATGGGAGCTTTCTATAAAATATACCTTTACACTGCTCTTTTATATACCCCATGAGACAAGTCTGCAAAGTTAGGCTGCACTTGCTGGGAATAATATTGTATTAATTTATAGCCATATTTTAAAGTGTATCATTTTGTTCTTCTATCAACACCAAAATACACATAGCAGGAATTTTGTATACTCATATCCTTACGGGAAGAGTGGAAAGAGAAATATATTTCAAAAAGAAACAATTCTGATGCTAACTATAACAATGATAATCCCATTCAGGTCAAAGAGGTTTTTGACTGTAATTCTTTAAAATTACATAGCTACCTAAAAAGCTCCTCTAAAGCAAATGTAAGGTCCTGGAGTTGGTCTACCTTTCTGTTGCTTTCCCCTATAAATTTCAAAGTTACACAAGTCATATATACAGAAGGAAAATTCCTCCATGACAGAACCTTCCTCCCCCCGCACACTTCCTCAGGGAGGTTTAGATTGGATATTAGGAAAAAGTTCTTCACTGAAAGGGTTGTCAGGTATTGGAACAGGCTGCCCAGGGCA
The DNA here is from genome assembly GCF_000700745.2 of Antrostomus carolinensis. Lineage (NCBI taxonomy): Eukaryota > Metazoa > Chordata > Aves > Caprimulgiformes > Caprimulgidae > Antrostomus > Antrostomus carolinensis. The sequence continues at coordinate 22,876 of NW_010340757.1, read as the reverse complement.
GTGGGGGAGTCCCCATCCCTGGAGGGACTCAAAGGACGTGTAGATGTGGTACTTGGGGACATGCTTTAGTGGTGAACTTAGCAGTGCTAGGTTTATGGTTGGACTAGATGATCGTAATGGTCTTTTCCAACCAAATATTCTATGATTCCTCCTGTTAATGTCCCTTAAGAGTGAGAAATATATGCTTGTGCTTAACAAAAAAAACCCAAAAAAACAATCAGTGCTAAAAAATTCTGCACCAAAGTTTATTTGGTATGCGATAACTTGAATCCCAGAAAACATGCTTTGGTGGAGGGAGATTATTCAGTGCTATGAAGAACTAGGATCCATGTCCTAGTGATCCTTGTGCCCCAGGATATCACACCCACTTTTGTAAGAAGTTTATCAGGTAACAGCATATCAAAAATCACTGAGAAGTACAAAAATCACAAAGGTCAGTACTGGTACTGTGTCGAGGTCATTGTAGATCACCCTGTTTCTTACAGGAAGCTGTTGAGATCCTATGACAGCAAAGTTCTTCGTCATTCACACTTTATGCTCTGCTACTGTTTGCATGCATCAGAGGAGGTACTGCTGCCTCCTACAACGTGTTCCTGCATTTGTAGTTATCCCCAGCATGCAAATTGTCTGACTAGTCTTAACACCCATGGAGCACCTTGACGCTAATCATTCTGGAAATACAGAAACAGGTGTAAGGATCGTGCTTCATATCAACACGTTGCATGAGAATCCAAGCTCCAAAGCGCCCCGAGTTAACACCTCAACCAGTTTCACAGCTAAGGAAAGCAAAACTGAAAGGACAGTAATATAAGAAAAAACTTGTGGTCAAGTGTGCCACCAAGAGGCAAAAAAAGCAAAACTGAGTGAGGCAAGGAAGAACAAAAGAGCAGCATCAGCATGCAAAATATCTGGGAAACCTTGGAATGATGTGGAATGTGGGGTCTGCCTTCACTATGCAGCCTTCACTTCATCCTTGGGACTGAAACTTGCACAAGGATTGAAATCCAACGTGCACAGCAGCAAGAAGCTTAAAATCCATGGAACTGTTATTAACACCAAAACACAATAAACAAGGTAAAAAACAGCTCAACAACCAACTCCACGTTCTAAAAATCTCCCAGTTTCTACATAGGGAATGGTCCTCCAGGAAGCGGTCAGATTTCAACAAAAAGAACACCCCTTAGCTTAGAAAAAAGAAACTGCTGACAGCTGAACACTTCTGAAAATCTATCCATTTCATGGAAATGTGTAGATGAAAACAACTTAAGTCTTGAAATTACTGATAGTTTCCACCCCTATAGCCCTGTACTGGCAGTGACTGCTATATAGATTTAAGGGTCTTTGTTTTTTCAAATATAAAACCGAATATTTCTTTTAAATTCTGGTCTATATCAGGCTTTAAAGTTTCTTGAGTTGTGTGTTTCATGTGAGAGGATTTAATGCTGTGTGTTTTTTCAAATTCTGATCATAGGGGGTGTTATCACACAGTCTTTTTTTTGGTAGGGGAATGAATTTACTCTGTACACCAACCACTGTTAAACTGTCTGAAATCTGAATGGCATTAGTGAAATGAAAGAGTAATGAGTAATGAGCTACTCATTACTCTCAGGTAGCATATTAAGAGGGGCAAAAAAGGGAGTTTCCACTACACTTTTATTTTTCCCCATTTATGCTTTAAAAATGGCAGATGCTTATGGGGTTTTTTTAAGTTGCAGCAGCAGCCATAACTCTTAGGTTTTTCTAGAAGAAAATCCTTTCCTTTTTTCCACCCCTCAAATCTATTTAAAAGGAAGATTTTCCAAATGCTCTAACTTTTCTGGAGGGGAACTGACATTCAGAGGGCAAGAGTCTGGTAACAATTCATTACTTCTCTCTTTCATCTCAGAAATAACCAAACCTGTGCACGACTCTTCCTGCTTACTAAAGGCACCAGAAATAACTCTCAGATGAAGCAGCAGTGACCACCACAGGATTTACGAAGGGGTCTGTGTGCCCTCTGCTGGCATCCACAGCACAGCTCTAGCCATTGCTTTCATTAGGCTGTTTCTTTTAAGGATGATGTGTTGGGGTTGGGGGGAAAGAGGTGGAGGTGGTGGGTTTTTTTGGGAGTTGGGGAAGGGCCACCTTGTGAGAGCAAAAAGCTCCCCTGGCTCCAAGGCAGAGACCCCCCCCCAGCCCAGGCTGGGCCAATGAGCACCAGAGAAACAACTCTGCAAATCCATGTTTGTGAGGGGAAGGGCTGTCCTGAAAAGAAGAAGGTCTGGTACCTGGAGGAGAGGTCATCGACCTAACAAAAGACGACCATCATTCTAAACAAAGGACAGACTGACAGACAGAGAGAGAGCTTCGTTGCTGGAGGAAAGAGGAGGAGGGGGTAAGCCAAGAGACCCATACCCAGTTCTACCGCATGGAGTAGGAGAAGACAAATTAAGTCCCCTGCAGCCCATGGAGGTTCCATGGTGGAGCAGAGAAACCACATGTAGGCCATGGAAGACTCCACGCTGGAGCAGAGAAGCTGAGCCTGAGGGCAGCTGTAACTGGAATTCGGACCCCAAGAGTCGCTCGATGCCAGAGCTGGGGTGGACCCCCAGAGTGGGGGGTGAGTCTGCAGCCCGTGGACGTGCCCATGCCGGAGTTGGGAGTTGAGTCTGAAGAGCTCCATGACTCCATGGGAAGCTCATGTTGGAATATCTTGTTCCTGGACTTTCATGCTGGGAATAGCTGCAGAGGTGAACTGACTGAACCCCCATTCCCTGTCCCCTGTGCCGCTGGGGGGGAAGGTAGAGAAATGGGGAGCAAAGTGATTTCAGCCCAGGAAGAAGGGAGGGGTGGGGGAAGGTGTTGTAAGATGTGGTTATGTCTCACTGTGCTACTCAGATAAATGGCAATGAATTAAATTGATTTTTCTTTCCCAAGTTGAGTCTGTTTTGCCCATGACCATAACTGGTGAGTGAGCCATCCCTGTCCTTCATCCTAATCCCGTGTCCCCTTTGTTGTGACTCCCACCCCATCTCCTCAATGCAGGACCACATGGTCCCACTGTGGGTCAAACCACCACAGATAAAAACTCTGTCCTACAGTTGTAAAAACATGGAAATGTTTTTAGATATTCTCTATTTTTTCTAAATATTTTTCATGAGTATTTAGCCATTTCTGTGGCCAAATAATCTTGTTATATCTCAACAGACTAAGTCTCTTCCTCATCTCCCACTGAATACTTTATTAATTAGGCCAACTCAGGACACAGAGACCTAGGAACAATATTTATCCACAGAAACAGAATGTTTTGGCAGCACCTCTTGGTTACAGTGATAAGATAACCTTCTGTCTCAGTTCTCCCTTCAGTTCCCTTTGCACCAGCTAAAAAGAGCTGGTATGACAGTTTTTAAAATCCCCTGAAGGACTAATCTTCAAGGGGAAAAGTCTGGAGAGGACAATATTAATTCCAATTTTTTAGGATGTCCTTGCAAGCAATGGCACAGGGCATTCAAAGGGGCGTGCTGAGAGCAGATATTGCTCATATATTAACATAAAGCTCTTCGCAGCCCCTCCTTTGCCCAAGACTGTGTCTAGCATTTCACCTCATGATAGAAGGTAAAAACACCTGTAATGTGAGCTTGGAGTAACCACTACCTCCCTGAAGTTGTAAATAATGTGAACATCAACCAACTCCAGCGCTGCTCTGGAAGCACTCACTTCACAGCACCACAGTTCGTACAAGAATGCAGTAGGGCTGCCGGACACACTTTGGCAGAACCAGTTTAAGCATATTGGTCAAACATACAATGTAGCTCAAGTCTTAATATCAACTAAGTGTTTGAACATTTTTAACGTGACCAGCTTGACCCAGCTACTAACTGTGCATTGCAGGTGGACAGAAACTCATCACAGATTATGCCTCATAAATGTCAGGAAACTGAGAAAGAAATATCAACAAGTGTCTGTGATGCCATTGTGGCAATAAGTCACAAATAAGCAGTTGTTTAAAAATTTGTAACCGGGAGAGCAATGAGAAAGTTCGGACTACGTAATCTAAAGAGAGGTACAGACTAGGCTACACAGGATACTTTCATGCAACAATAGTTGCAAAGCGTTTCTTCCTTTCTGTTTCACATCTTCAAGTATGAAAATACAGACATTTCCATCAGCACACAGTAATAAATGTTATTTTTTAACAAGTAAAGCTTGTACCTGGTCTTCACTTGTTAAGCCAAGGTGCATCACAAAATAAAAATGAACCAGGAAATCAGAATTCGGCAGAACATCTTGGCGCCTTGTCATCATAGCACAGATCAGCCTATATGCCTGAAGTTTGCCTTCCTTATATTCATTTGGCAGGGTGGTTGCCTGAAAAGAGCAAAAACCTTGTATTACTTCTTACTTGCCAGCTAATGCAAAACTGTATCTTCAGCAGATTTTCCATAGAGCAAATCTGTTGCCCAGAGAAGCTGTGGATGCTCCTCCCTGTAAGTGTTCAAGGCCAGGTTGGATGAGGCTTTGAGCAACCTGGTCTAGTGGAAGGTGCCCCTGCTGATGGCAGAGGGGTTGGAACTAGATGAGCTTTAAGGTCCCTTCCAACCCAAACCATTCTATTATTATATCTTCCATGTATTTATTAAAACAGACTGGAGTCCAAATAGCCTTTGGAGGTTATTTGTCGTCTTAGTCAGCAGTAATTATAAAAATTAAAACCAATGCAACTAAACATACAAAAATTCAGTACTTGGTCAAAAATAGTAATGTGTGAAAATTTCAGAAATAAGTTACCTTGAACAACCATGATGCAAATATTCTGAGAGGTGGAATTAAGACAGGAGGAGAGGGAGTAGACTGATTGTCCACACTTATAGCAAGGTTGTCCCGTATCTGATGTTTTTAAAAGAAGAGAGTTAATAAAACTGATAGCTTACTTTATTATTGATCTTTATTTCATATTATTACTTTTAAAATTTATTTTATTTACTTTAAGGCACTACACTCTGAGCTATACAGAGCTCCATCTTAAGGCAAAACTACCAGGAAAGCTTGTTCCATAGTCCTTCCCCACAGCCTAAGTAAATATTACCATTTTAGGTCATACCATGGGCTTTTACATCAAATACAAACAGTTGTTTTCTTTGCTACTCATCCTATTTAAATTAACTAATCTAAATTATCTTGTCACTGAACAGGAACATTCCTTATTGGGGATACCTACTGGAAATCAAACAAGATTAGCTTTCTTTATGAAAGAATCCTCTAAATCTCATGCTTATGGTCCAGATGCTAATACTAAATCAAATTTAATAATATTTTTTGCAACAAAATAAATTATTATTATCATTAGATCAAAGCATCATATACAATACCTTTGCAAGTTTATACCACAACTCATAAAGATACCCAAAAACTTTTGCATGGATTTTAGGTGACTGTATATTGTTCACATCTCCAAGAATTCCCAAGATCCTCCTCCATAACACAGCAGCAGAATCAGGATGCCAACCAATAAGGCTTCCACCAGCAATTATACTGCAGTCATCAGCAAGGAATTCACTACTGTCTGTAAGTTTTAAAAAGTTAAATTTCCATGAGTTCGAAATGCAGTACAAGTATAAATTTGGTCAATAAAATAGGAACATTAACCATCTTCCATCTCAAAAGTATTCTCTCCCACTAAATCATCTCTTTTTCATTGCTGAAGCTAGCAAATGATTGAAAGAAAAAGACGGCAGAAATTGTAGGCTAAAGGGCCTTGTACATAGAGATGACACAGTTATAGATCAGTTTTATATCAGGCAGAGTGCCCCCACTCAAAACTGGGGGTTTTTTTAGCAGGGAGGCAAATGCAATCAAGTGGAACATTCATGTACTCCCAAAGATTTATTCAATCAGTAACTGGCTTTTACAGGTAATATTTCTATTTCTAAAAGTCCTTTCTTTTTTAAGTTTACACAGTATAAAGTGACCTGAAAATGCAACTGACAAAAGGAACTAGAAAGTATGCACTGCTAGTGATGAAGAATACGCTCAGGCATTATCATTTATACAGAAGCAGTTCCTGAGATAGCAGTACACAAACTGAGAAGGAAAGCAGGATTTTGTGAAGACTGTCAGGATAATGGAATTAATATACTTAAACAGGAAAAGAAAAATTCCATATTGAAGTGCAAATTTTAATTATAAGAGCTGTTACATTATCTTCTATCAGACCAGAGAAAGTTGCATAGCAGCCTGTCTGCAGGCAGAATCAGACCTGCAGCCTGCAGTGCTCAGCAGCCAATGTTTTGAGTAAAGTTGCAGGAAAGCTCTATGCAAGCAGAGGGTAATGTGTCCTCCCAGGACCCAAAGTAGGTTAGCAAAATAAAAGCCATTTTAGATGTTTTTATGTTTGCTTGTATTTATTTTTTAAAAAAGCTTTGAAGTCCTTTTTCTTTTTTTTGTTGTTGTTTATTGTAGCATTATGAATTATCAAAGTGTTAAAACAGATGCTATTTATTAAGCACATTAGAATGATCTTCAACATATCTATCATCAGGGAAACTGCATCTTTGCTGTTCAGTGGTGGTGTCACAATGTTTTTTTTTTGCCTTACACCACAGAGGTTTCTACAGCAAAACAAAGTTTTGTGACTTGGGTGAGAACCAGAAATTCAGCAAGGGTATAGTGGTTCTGTTGGACAATTATATATTTGCTACTCACTTTTATTTTTAGTCTACGTTACCTTTCCCGTTATTTTATCTAATTCTTTCTCTCTGTATACACATAGGAGCAACGTCTTGCACCATAGAGACAGCAATTAATTTATCATATATAATAATCCTTGCCAGGCACTATATTACATGCTACCTTTTGTACAATGGCTGTGAACTGTTGAACTAGGTGTACTGGATCATTAAATTAGAGATATTGCAAAGAAAAAGTGAATATGGAAAAAAAAAATCCTTGAATCTATGTATCTGTTCACAAAAACAGCCTATAAGATAGATAGTTTCATATGTTACTGCATTAAGGAATTGAAATAACATCTCTGACTCACACTATTAGATGGGAAGGCACCTTTACAAATTGCAAAGAATCAAAATATTTCAATAAATAATCATAAGTGTTGTATATGTTAAAGACACTATAAATAAAATGAAAAGGTAAATGACATCTACTTCCAAATTAATTCTTCTGAGAACGCCACTTACCACATCCTAATGGAGTACAGGCATTGTGTACTTTGAAATATAAATAAGGAGGGTAACAGGATTAAGATGAGAGAAGTTATTGTGAATTAACCAGTTACTTCTTATCAGCCAAAATATATAGTAAGGAATTTCCTTAGACAATTCCGCTATGAAATAAAGCCTATTAACTTAAAATGTAAATTAAATTAATTTATTTTAGTTGAAAACTGGGGCAGGCTAAGAGAGCACAGGTGATCAGCTATCACATCTCAGCTGATCAGTAATAATTTGACACAGTAGGCAACCCAATGATTTTCAACTGTGTCATCATTTTCTGGATTACAATTTATTGGCACCTATGTCAGCTTCAATCTGATTATCCAAATTCCTTAAACTCTGGGCATTCAAATCTCATTTCTGAATTAACATTATGAATGAAACTTGGTGATATATGCCAAAATATACTACTTATAAGCAAACTGAACTGTATAAACTCCTTTTTGAGATAAAAATCTAAAGCAGTAAATACATTTTCTGGACTACAGTACCTGTTAAATTTGCAGTATCTGAAGGACTAAGCTGAAGCCAGCGAGGTGCATCAGGATTCACACAAACATCTGCTGATGCATTAACTTCATGGTCTTCTTCAGAAGTTTGCCAGGGGATAAGTGCAATCTCCACTTCATTATTATAGCCAATGGATGTGTCACTGCTAACACTTTCACCTAAAGCAAGAAGGGGATTAATAAAGATCACACACCCTGTTTTTAAAGATTACATTAGCAAAGCACAATGAGAAAAGCATATAATATATCTGTAAAAAGACAAAATTATGACACTGATTTCAGTTGCTACACTTCAGAAAAATACTGTTATTTCTTGGAACTCACTTTTTTCTCTCTCTCTATAATTTCCATGTGATTGCTGCAGGTCTGCTTTCAAATCTAATTCAGCTGTACTACTGCTTCTTCGTACTAGTACCTTCAGAGAAAAAAAAAAATCTCAGCTTATTACAGTTTTGTAATTACATCATATTTTAGCAAATTTGAGATACACACACAGTTATTGGAAATTAATTACAACTCAGTCAAGATATTTTTATGAATATTCAGAATACCCAAATATCTTTAAATGTTTTAAGGAAACCATCAAGCTTTCAATTTCAGTCTTTATCCTTCTGTTCTTAAATTCAGTTTTCATACCAACAAGCAGGACTTTTTACTTATGTTTTTCCACAAATCTGAAATCATTCAATACTTTTAAAATTATAAAAAAAAAAATCCTTCAGGAAGAAATCAGTAGTCATCTCTTATGCTGGAGCCTTAGTCTGTTGCAAAATAACCCATGCAAAGACATCTGATCTTTTGTTTACCACCACCTCTTTCATCTAATGGATTTGTAGCCTACTTGCTGAAAGCTCTTCAGCCAATTTTCTCCTTCTAGATGATACTGCTCTGTTCCTAAGCATAATTGTTTTGCTTTATATCTGGCAAATCACCTTCAAGTTCACATTTCTTGCATCTCTGTATCATCTGTAACAGCAAAATTTAATTTCTGATGGAAAAAAGAGAGTATCATGCTTTCCATTGCAAATATGCCACAAAAAACTGCAACGCCTTACCCCTAGAGCATACCTGATCTAACTGCTGAAGGAATCTCTACTCTAAAATTCCTCAGTTCAGTTAATATTTCTGAAATTCCATTTTGATATTTGCAATTAATAGTGTTATTATTTTTAAATTAATTTCTTGAAGTGATTTCTGATACACGGCCACATATTAATTTGTTTAAGAGACAACTGGCTTTTAGAAATTCTTATTCTATTATCTAGTGCCCAGGTGGCCAAGAAGGCCAACAGCATCCTGGCCTGGATCAGGAACAATGTGGCCAGTAGGACCAAGTACTGGGTACTGCTGAGGCTGCACCTCGAGTGCTGTGTTCAGTTTTGGGCCCCTCACTACAAGAAGGACATGGCGGTGCTGGAGTGTCCAGAGCAGGGCAATAGAGCTGGGGAAGGGGCTGGAGAACAAGTGTGATGAGGAGCAGCTGAGGGAACTGGGGTTGTTTAGCCTGGAGAAAAGAAGACTGAGGGGAGACCTTATCACTGTTTGCAACTCCCTGAAAGGAGGGTGTAGCGAGGTGGGGGTCAGTCTGTTCAACCAAGTAAAAAGTAACAGGACAAGAGGAAATAGCCTCAGGTTGCACCATGGGCAGTTTAGATTGGATCTGAGGAAGAATTTCTTTCCTGAAAGGGTTCTCAAGCATTGGAAGGGGTTGCCCAGGGCAGTGGTGGAGTTTCCATCCCTGGAGGGATTGAAGAGTCGTGTAGACACAGTGCTGAGGGACATGGGTTAGTGGGGGACTTGTCAGTGTGAGGTTAATGATTGGACTCGATGATCTTAAAGGTCTTTTCCAATACAGGCAATTCCATGATTCTGTAGCTGTTTGCCCCCACTTTCTGGAGAGAATTTACAATCTTTCCCAAGAAATACACATTTGCTTGCACTGCCTGATACACTGCAGAGTGGTCTCCCTTCCCTGGCGAATCTGTCTCTTAGTGATCAGTGACAACAACATTTCAATGCGTTGTGATATGAAGTCACACTGGTTCATGTGGTACATTAGCAAGTTATGCAGTGCATACATGGTCCAGCCCCAGCTTGTGCTTGCAGAAAGGGTGGAAGTGCAATACTGCTAACAGCCCAGCAGCATATGCCTGTGAATATTTTATGACACATGCCACTAAAATAGAATGGGGAGCCAGGTTAATTTTTAATTCCTCCCAACTACTGAGTTTACTTCTTTCCCTTTTTCCTCCCCTTCACCATGCAAAGCAGACTAGGTTTTCCTTCCTTTTTGAGACACTTCATCATTCCTGAAGTGATTAACAAAAGCACTCTGCAGAAAATGTCTTGTTGCTCCTTTCTAGAGCTAAGTGTTAAGGGTACTTAAAGTCTAGAGCTATGGGAGAGCCAAGGTCCAGAGATGCGACTCAGCTCCATGCTGTACTGCATTATACTTCCAAAGATGATCAGCCTCAGTCATTTATTATTTCTACCATTTATTCAAAAGTTTCATTAATAATTTAACAAGCTTGCCTGTCCTACTGTTAACATATACAAACATCTGCAATACATAGCTGGTGATACAAATTGTGCTGAAAGAAAGTATTTTCCCAGCACTTTAATCCATCAAACATTTATTCCAGTGTACTGGAGCTCTATAATAGCCATGAATTATTTATATTTTAAAAGTTATTAACTTCTTGTTTATATTTAATATAAAAAAGCACAAAAATCTTGTATAAGACTAGAATATGGCCAATTACATAAAACTGCATAAGCAACTGAAAAGATCAGGAGACACAAACTGATCACACTAAATAGCACAATGAACAGCTACAGCTCAATTCCTGATTCCATACTAGAAATGTGATGAATCATTTTTCACACTTTTGGTTGCTAGTTTCTAAATACTAAAAGGTATCTGATTAGAAATAAAACATTGTTAGAATCTTATCAATAAGCACTTTCTATTTTGCCTTACTTGCTCAGCTTCATGTTCCTTCTTTGTATATCCCTTATTTTCCTGAACTGATTTGGAGTCTGAAGAAGCTAAATTATGAGAACTCCCAGCCTTTTTACCTAGAAATTTTAGAAAGTAAACATGAAATATAGACATTTATGGGACCAAAGTACATAGCAAATTATATTAACATTTCAGTTACATTTACATGTATGCTTCTTACAGCTAAGTGAAGTAATACAACATTAAAATGGAATACACGCATAACATACTTACACAGCAGGAACAGAAGTAGAACTGTTAGCTTGATTATAGAAAATTTAAATGCAAGCCAGATGAAAAAGTTTAAGACTTACATACAAAACGCATACTTTCAAAGGCTTCATTTTTAACCACCCTGCTTTATAAAAGGTCATGTCCTGCATTTGTGGTCTGTAACTTCTCATAAACAGTTCTCTCAACAACACTCTAACAATATATTTACTAAGAAAACAAGATAAAACCCATTTTAGAACAGATCTGGAAACCAAAGTAGCATTTATAAGGCTGAAGAAGTCTCAACGCTTTTTCTTCAGAAGTACAGTACTACTATATTTTATCAAAATTACCTTGAAAAAAATCAGGTGGAAACTGATCTGCAATATCTGAAGTGCTGCTACTTCGAGTTAGCTGCTGTTCCTGGTCTGCAAATAGGCCTGTAGCTTCTGTTCCTGTTGAATTTTCTAGCTGTTGAGATTCTTCAACTTCTGTTGATTTAATTAAACCACAAAATATTTGCACAACCTCAGAATTATATACACATGTGAACTCCTTACCTAAGAAAACTATATGAAAAAGTGTTCCATTCAAATATTTAAAATTCCCAACTTACAAAACTAGAACATAACTCTTAGTGACAGAAGTTATCATTTAAGTTTTATAAAATATCCTTAGAAAAATTATAAGGTTTACAGAGAGAAGTACAAGCAGTGTAAGTGGTAAAAAGTCTAGAAAAAGCACAGAAATTACTTTGGAGGTTCAGAGTGCACAAGGAAGGGTGGGAGGATGCCAGGTGAACAAAGCTATGTTCATCAGCACTAGAGACCCAAACTAGATCCTGTTCTGGAAAGAAAAAAGAATAGAGGAGATGCAGCAAAACTACTACAAATGCAGAATGCAGAAAATATTACTGTGCTTACTGACTTTTCCTCCATAAAGAGGGGAAGGGGTGAATAAAAAAGGTAACAGTTCAAACAGAGTGAAAAAAGATCTGTGCTACATATGATTTGGGCCTAGTTTGTGAGGGCAAACTGAATCATGCAGGTTTTTTGCTGTAACAGAAAATGGGAAATTAAAAGACTGGAGAGAGGGGCATGAAAATTCAAGTAAGAAAGTAAATTGACATACTGGGGAAGGAGCAACAGGAACTCTTGAGATTAGCTAGCAATATAATGCTTTTAGAAATGCATTTCTCTTAGATTTAGGGGGGAGAAAAAAAAGACAGAAACACTCAGGATCAAGTATGTTCCTATTCAGTAGTGGTGGTTTTAGTCATGGCCATGACACTGGTTAATGCCACCTATCATACTTAAGCTAATTGCTCATTCTTTCCCTGGAAAGCAGTCAAAAGAGGTGGCCCATGCATCCCATCAAAGCTGACCCAACACAACCAGCAGCAGACTGTTCAAGGTGTTCAATCTGCACAGCCAATACTGTTTTCCTTTTTTTAAAAAGGATGAAAAATGCTGCTGTAGAGACTGTTATGAAAACCCTTGGATTTTACTTTTTTCAACAAAGTACATGGGCTGAATTATTAAGTCTTCTAGATTTCTTTCAGCGTGTTGTTACATAATATGCACATTAAATAAGTGACCTTTCCACGACCTTTATATTCTCCTTCTCCTGTCTCCTTTCCTCTGCTCCATAGACACGGATATTGAGGATACACTTATTCAGAAATGGGCACAAAGTTTGGCCCCTTGGGGTATGAGATTACAGACCAATACATACAGACTGCAGCAGCAGCCTGCAGCAAGAGGACAAATATGCTTAGTTCATTCAATCTGCGCTACCAAGTCAGTTTAAATAATACTTAAATACTTAATAAAAATTGCACCTCTTTCAGAAAACTATCTCACAAATACACATGTACAAAATGTGGTATTTTTGATACCTCAGTCAACAGCGATACTTTGATACTTCAAAGTATCGCTGTTGACTTTGAATGTCTTACAGAAAGCAATAAAATAATAAACTAATAATAAACAAAGTAGCTTTGTATTCTCACGCCATTAAATGTTTTTCACATCTATGTCTGGGTACCAGTACAGAATTCAGTTCAGGAATTGTACACTTAAGGTTTGTCCTAGCTTTATTTATCATAACAGCAAGTTCCACAGGATGAGACTGTATCAAAAGCAGGAAAATTGTTTACTACACTTTTGAGCAAAAGTACACTCACTTCAGTCTAACTAACCACTAAAATACCCAAATCTGGATTGCTGCCTTTAGTTTTTGCATTCCTAATCCTTGGTGTGTTTGGTCTGTACTATACTAAAAATTTTAACAACTGCTTGAAAGCCTTTACTAAATCAAGTAATTGAAAGTGTAAACATCAATAAAAGCATTTCTTTATTAAGAAATTAAAATAATTTTTATTTTTGTTACTAGAGAATATAAATCTAATTGTAATTCATGGTAACCTTTAGTATTAAAATGAACAAAACCTGCATTTGCTTGCAGTACTACGAACATTTTGAGAGAAATCAAACACTACTTGAGACCTAAGAGACACAGATAAATCTTTTAGATTTGCTTCCGGAATCAATAATTACAGGAAGAATTCTTTAGAAGAAAAAAAAAAAAAAATCCACATTTGTAAGGACCAATTTGTAACTGACTGTAACAGACTGAATGAGTTTTTTATTTAAAATAAAATAGCTTGAGCAGCTGCATTTCTTTGACTGCATATTTTACTTGCAGTAGCTCATACATTCAAGCATTCAACTAGTTTCCACAGCAGTTCCTTGAAAAGATACTGCTCTCCTCCTTTTCCCTGGAAAGGTTACTTATTTTGACAGTTAAGCCAATGACAGAATAACAAAAAAGCATTAGAAGTAGCCACTTTTTGCCACCCTTTGTAGCTTTGAAAAAGGACAAGGTACACTCCCATTAAACTTGCTGGTTTCTTAATGGCTACCAGTATTACTTGACACCATGTATTGAACAGATCCAAGACACACAGAACCAGTGCAAAACATCTCATTCCACACTATTAAAGAATAATACTGGACAGAAAGGGAGTAGATAGACAGCAGTTTTAAAATATAAAGAACATTTATATAAAAGGTGACTTTAAAGTACAGTACCTGACAGTCTGTGAGAGCAAGAAGTGTAAGAGATACCAGGTAAGAGAGAGCTCACAGTGTGAAGCAGAAGAGGTACACTTTTAGTAGCTGGCAAAGCCTCATAAAGATGAACACAGTTGCTGATAGACTGGCTTCGCTTAGCTTCCAGGAAAAAATAACGCAATAATTATGTCAGAAAAAATAATGAAATATTTGGGGTTTTGAATGTCATGATGCAATTAAATACAAAGCTTTTGGAAAAAGTTTTACAATGTTAAGCCCAGAAGTATTTCCTATAAGCTGTAAGTTAACAATGTGCAACTGTATTTCACACATTGAAAGTGCAATAATCAGTGATTACTGAATCACAGCAGTTCCACAATGTGGAATATTTCATTTTGTCAGTATAATTAATATCAGTATCATACAGTATGATTCCTACCTCTGGGCTAACTGGACTTAACCTTTTTTCTTTTCACTGAAGCATTTGTAGCAGTACATACAGCTCAAAGGTAAAGAATGGAAAAATTATTCAAATTCCCCTCTACTAGCAATGTTCCCCCTCAAAACCAGCTACCTCTTACATTCATTCATCTCTGCTGAAAACAACCCATTTTCATCTGAGGAGTGGGATAGTGTGCTTCTCAAAAATCAGTCTAAAGATAAAGCTGCCTCTGGTTTTGCTTTAAAAACCATGGATCCCAGCTCCAGGCTGGATCCCTGAGCATCCTGGTGTGACATACAGCTGACCCTGCTTTGAGAAGGTGGTTAGACTTGATGAAGGTCCCTTCACCCTGAATTATCCTGTGGACTCTGGTTTTGGGGTACTGAGCCCCGCTTCTCACATTTTTGAACAGGATGATGAAAGGCAGGCAAGTTAAGTGAAAGTTTTTGGAGTTCTTAAGTCACCACAAGGGAAGGCAGAAGGTAAGAGCAGTCTGAATGCATATCTTAGTGAATTTCTCTTCAAAATAGAAACACTTAATGGGTTCACCGTTTCCCAGAAAAAGAAAGGCCACCAGAAAAATTTTCCATGGTGGTTAACACTCTAGAGCCTGACACCATTCAAAACTTGGTATTTTATGGATTAATATCCAACTGTCATAAGCTTAGAGTCTCCTTCAGAGAAAAACAGCAATTTATCATCAAAATAAATTGATAAATTATAGATAGTCTCTGAAATAAATGTATTAGGGGAGAAAAAAAATCTTATTCACTGTAGTTTCTTGTCTTGTACACAGAAATGTCAATGCTGACATCCAGAAGTCAGAGAGGAGGAAGCAAAAATACTCAAGGAGGGTAGCAGGCAAAAGATTTTCTGCTACTGCAGAAATACTCTACTCTTACTCTTATAACTCCAGATACAAACAGCAGATCAAAAGAAAGTCTTACCTGGAAGCAGTAGGTGCTCTGGTATTTATATGTTGACTTGGGAGGTTTTTTGTTGTTATTAAATGGGGGAGGGAGAATACTAGGGATTTGAAAAAAGCCCCCAGTGGGAGACAGTTTCCCAGAAATGTCCACTGTTTTAAATAAAGTCCTCCCATGAACAGCCCTAGCTTCAGCATTCACCTTAGGGGCTGCTACGTTTCATTCTGAAAAATGACACCTCTGGAGGCTTGGGAGCTGGAGTTTTGCATTTCTAAGTAATCTTGCATTAGAAAAGGCATATCCATTTTATACATTTGAAATTATTATTTGTTATAAATGAATGTGCAAATATAAAACTTTTTTGCACTTGCAGATTTGGGAGCCATTTATCATCACAAAACCCATGAAAGCCAGAATAATTCTCTTTTTATATGACTATAAGACACAAAATTAAACTAAGGCTTAATTTTACACATAAAGTTCATCCTCCTCCCTGACAACCTACTTGCTCCCTAACAAATAAGCCTTTCTTACTAAAGGTAGGACGTTCCTTTAATTTGAATGCACACAATCAAGTAAAGTCCACGCTGATCAATACTTTCAGGTTCTCTCTAATGTTCTGGGGAGAAGTCTAGGGGAGAAATGCTGCAGCAGAAGAAAGAAATAATTCTCTGCTGGAGCACAAATAGGAACTCGCTGAGTTTACAAATAAAACAGGCACAAAGAACAAATTTACTCCATCGCCAAAACGTTTTGTGATCTGAGCTGAAGACTGGGGCTTAGTTATGAAGCCTGTAGCCACAAAAACATACTAAATTACCTTCAAATTCTCCTAGTAAGAAACAACTATTCTGTTATGAATGAGGAAGGAAGCTGTGCAGCAAAATATCTCCTATTCAAAAGCTGGAGATTTTCTATGGAGAGTTTTAATCCATAGCCCATTGAATTGGAACACAGAAACATGTTATCATGAAATAAAAAAAGAGATCAAATTCAGGCTGCTGAAATGCTTGAAAAATCAGGTTATCTGTTCAATGCCTGGGGCCCCAGACATTCCCCCATCATTCCTCACCCCTGTTCTTCCTTCTCCTGTTTTCCTTTTTCCAGAAGTAAGTATGAGAGAAAAAAGGAAAAGGAGATGCTATACATACCTCATCAAGCTAATAAAAAGAAAGCAAATAAGAAAGGATGAAATTGTTTATTAAATATCTGGTTTACCTTGTGCTCACAGTAAATAGCTAGCTGTATGAAAGTTCAGAAGCAGTATATATTATCTGACTGATGTCAATAAATGTTTTCTTATGAATTGATAAAAGTAGGAATGTACTTTACTTCTTTACAAAACAAGCGTAACTTGCACAAGACTAACTTGTAATTAAATGTAATGTATTTAAAAGCACATATTTAGAATTTTCCAAAATACTTTGATTCTTTACTCACACTGGTAGTAGACAAGACACCCAGACACAGGTACACAACATCTCTGTTTAGGTATGTAATTATTAAGTTGCATGACTTTTAGAAGCAGCTGCAACTCAAAGGCAGATTTAATACTTGAGTGTTACTGAATGTTTGGGAACATAAGACTTTAGTTATTGTCTAACCTGTTGCTCTCTGACGAACAATATTTCTTGCTTTCTCAGCTCCTGGGGCCCCAGAGGTTGTAGCACTTCTGAATCTCATTGGCTCCACAACTTCAGGATGACTTTTCCAGCTTAATGAAAAAGATCTTCCCACTACAGCTGTCTTCTGAGGCTCTAATATGCCACCTTAGAGATAAAGAAAACAAAATTCTGTATCACTGTATGCTTTGGCACATATTTTTCTTAAAGTATGAATGGACTTACAAGCATTCATACATGGAAAACACTAATCTTTTAAACAACATAGATGATTTTTTACTATTATTCAAAATCAATCAATACTTCAACTATGTGCATCAATTGCAAGGTGGCACATTAAGTTTAGCTAAAATACTGTGATTAATAAAGTTTAATAAAAATATACAGAAAAGAATAATTACATTGATGGCCATGTCAGACTAGAGCACAGGAAACCACACTTACTTTCTGCTACACAAAAAAGACTACTTTCGAGCACGTACTAAAAACTGCTAAATAGCTATCTTCTATTGACCCCAATTACCTTTCCTCCCACAAGAAAGGATGAGAATACATAAATCCAAAGCTCTTCACATTTAATTAAGCAGGTTCTTACACTAGATTAAGTAGTATTTAATGTTAGATTAAATTAATTTAAGTTTAAGCTTAAATATTTAACTTGTTTGATACAAAAAGCACTAAAGCACAGAGACGAACCTTTTCCTCTCTGCTTTTTTTCTTTTTGTTCACTGAGCTTATCCAAGGGTAAGTTTGTCATTTCCACCCCATACACAGTTCTTGCTAGCACTGCTGTTAGAGAGTCCATGATATTGGCCCACTCGTTTATGAGCTCCTCCCAGTCAGTCAGGGCAGACAGAACACTGAGCAGCTCATCCCACAGCTCCCGAGAAATGTAAACACTCAGGTTTGCTCTGATCCAAGCCACAATGAGGGTCTGAGAGAAAAGAAACAAGTGACAGTTTATGTATTTCTGTCAAGATGAATTCAGTATAACAACATCAACCTGCATGCTGATGAAGTCAACACCGACCTGCATATTAGTATTGATTATTTGTGATGCACAGATATGATACATACTTTTCATCGACAAAACATTCCCAGAAATTAGTGGGTAAATAATTGTGAAATTTACTGACTATGGAAATCTAAAGATTCTTAAATGCACATTTCAGGTGGTCAATATGTTCTCTGGTAAACAGAAATAATACGCTGTGTACAATAATAACAGACTGAAGAATTGCCTCCTACAGCTGAACTTGTAGGAAAACAGTTACATCAAGCTTACACAGTAGAGATACTAATTGAAGATGTCCCACAAAAAGACAGTGTGTCTGCCTGTTCTACACAGTTTGTAATAGAGCCCTGAAGAGCAGATCAAATCAACTGCTGGTTGCACCTGGAATCTGTCTCCTTCTGTTAGGAGCAGTTCACAAAACAATTACTTGTATTACCTCAAAGGAGAATTTTTTAATGTTTTACAAGTAGGTTTTATAGTACTGTACAATAGTACTTAACTACAACTATGGGTATTCATCATGAAAAACTAACATAAAAACCAATCAAAAAAAACCCCAAACACTTACTCGGAAAAGTAATCCCGACATGCTTTGAGCGAACATATCCTTTATTTGGTTTTCTTTTGGCTTCTGCATCACAGCTTCTGTTATTCTAAGGAGTATCTGTAACATCTGTTCCCTGGTTCCAAAACAAAATTGTTCTTTTTGTTCACATGTTCTATTAATTGTACTTGTTAATTTTCATGTACCAAAAAAACCCACAAAACTCTCAATTCTCCAGTAAGCTTTACATATGGAGAATGTGATCGCACTTTAGACTTCATAGATCACTTGCAAACTAATATTAGTTGGTTGTGGACTGTAAAAACTCATTTTTGAGGTGAATTCATGAATGGAAATACCAGTGTCCTGGTTTCAGCTAGAATAAAGTTAATTTTCCTCCTAGTAGCTGGTATAGTGCTGTGTTTTGGATTTAGGATGAGAAGAATGTTGCTACCACACTTTTGTTTTAGTTGTTGCTAAGCAGTGTTTATACTAAGTCAAGGACTTTTCAGCTTCCCATACTGCCCTGCCAGTGGAAGCTGGGAGTGCACAAGAAGCTGGGAAGGGACACAGCAAGGAGAGCTGACCCAAACCAGCCAAAGGGGTATTCCATACCATATGATGTCATGTTCAGTATATAAACTAGGGGGTGTTGGCCAGGGGCCATCACAGCTCAGGGACTGGCTGGGTATCAGTCAGCAGGTGGTGAGCAATTGTATTGTGCATCACTTGTTTGTATATTTTATTATTCTTTCCCTTTCCTTTTCTGTCCTATTAAACTGTCTTTATCTCAACCCACGAGTTTGAAATTTTTTTTTTCCTCTTGATTCTCTCCCCCAACCCACTGGGAGGAGGGCAGTGAGCAAGCAGCTATGTGGTGCTTAATTGCCAGCTGGGGTTAAACCACAACAATCATTCAGAACCTTGAAGTCAAATAATACAATGCTGTAGACTGAGCAGAACCTACAGTCTCACAAAGTAATTCAGAGGCCAGTCACAAGTGTGACATGTAATAAGGTCTACCCCTGAGAAGGCCAGCCTTTTTCCTACACAATAATTCTCCTGTAAAGTTTAATTGTTGATAATTTTCTGTTGAATGATGCAGGATATATTAAGCTTACCATGTCTTTTTATTCATTGATAATTCCATTATCATGCGCCTAAAGATACTCAGAACTGCTTTGCAAGCATCAACTTGCTCCTTCAGAAGCACCGGGACTTCAATGCACGGCTCCAATAAGAAAACATTTGCAGAGTTTGTCAAGAATACCTTCAAGACAGGTATTTACAGTCAGTTTACATATTGTCAGGCATAAAAAAAAAAGTCAAGAATTACAATAAAAAACTTGTCATCATCCTCCTCCAGTCAAACCTTTCCATTTCCTCAGAGCAAGTTTTATGTTTTACCTATAACTTTATTTTTTGACATCTTTCTAGCAAAAAGTCAGGCAGCATTACAGACCTAACAAAGGCACACATTGCACAGTATGGGTCAGCCATACTCTTCTAGTTGGTCAGGCAAGAGTATCATTCCTCCATCTACCCATTTCCTGGCATTATATACTTAAGTAACTACCAATATTTACAATAAATGAGGTTTAACAAAAGAAAATGTACAGTTCTGATTAATTCCTAATACCCACAGCAGAAAAAAAAATGAACCTTCTGTCTTAAAATAAGTATCTGCCTCTAAGACATGGTCACATGGTTTAATATGAATTTTTTTTAAAAGTTATAAACAAAGATCAAATCGTACCTTACAAAAACCATCAACTGCTGGTATTTATTTTCCTTAATTGCAGAGACTATATTAGAACTTGTCATGTCAGTTACATGATTACATAAGTTACAGCCTTGTACTCTTTCTATACACCACACCTGTAATGCAGCTTGAGCACCAGCTTTCACATTTTTGTCCTCATCTTCTAATATACATCCTCTGTTAACAGCACTGGTAAAGGAGTAAGTTCTTCCCCAGCTGGATGAGCGCTTATGTCCTGAATGGTCAGAGGGGTTTTCTTAAAAAAAAAAAAAAAAAAAAAGATTCAGTTAGTGACAAAGCAGAAAGGGATATGTCCATATTTATTCAGAATGACTTAAAATGTCAAAAGCAAAAAAGGGGGAACTATCATGTGCTACATTCATTTCAGCAAAGAATTGATGTCTATAATTTCTTAATCTCTGAACAAACAAACTGTACACAGAATTTAAAGGGTCATAAAGGTTTTAAGAGCTACGTTATTTAAAATATTTTATATCACATTTCGTAGTCACTAACTGCAGTAACATTTGAATTTAAGCCTGGCGAAACTATAAATCCCCTAAAAAAAATAATCTGTCAAAACTCTGTAATTCTCACTGTTTTTACAACTCAAAGCTCTTTCTCAGCACAACAAAACTTCCTTTTAAATAGCTTCACAGTGCCAACAGTGTCAAAGTCAACTTTTACTGATGGTTCAATATAGGACATTAAAAAGATGCACAGAATTTGTATCCACACTTTAATTTCCTAGATTAAGGTGTCTGAATCCAAATATTTCATCCACTCCATACAAATGAGTAGATATTTTCAAATTCTTAAGTAACTACCACCACAAGGAAATAGTCCTACATGCACTGGGCCAACAGACATGTAAATTTTAACACTGCAGAACGTATTAGGGTTTCTTCCATTAAGTCCTTGCCATCATATTTGTATAGACAGGGAATAATCAACAAATTACATTTGCTGCACTCAAGTAAGGGCTACTGAATACTCAATATTTATTTAAATTTCTAGACCTTAAATAAAAGCACTTTTAAATCTTGATCTTCCACACACTTCTAAAATCGTTACTCATTTACAAAGCAAGTTTTAACCTTAAATCATATATTGTAGGAGAACAGAATAAAGTAAGTAACACTGATACCATACATGTTTACCATCCGTTTGCACTGATGAATCCTCTAAATTGACTGCAGCATCCCGACTGTCTTCCTTTTTGTCTGGCTCCTCCATGAACACAGGTTTCTCTTGCAATATCCACTTTCGATACACCTTAACCACTTTGCGTGTTGCAGATATATCAGAAGGTGGCAATAAAAAAGCCTAAAATGAAAAGTTGACTCATTTTACTATATATAGGACATAGATGTGCATGCATACATAAACACACCCACACATCACCACCCATAAATAATACAGCTCAAAAAGGAAAAGATACATAGTTTTTACTTTTATGTCTGTAATAGGAGTTATGATTAATCAACAGCCTATGCATACACCTACATCATTCACAATTCCATAACTATCGATTACAAATTACTTCTACGTTGTATTTGTTCGGACAAAACCAAAGAGGTGTTTTTTACTCCTTTCAAGCTCTCTAGCTTAACATGGATTCATCTCACAAGCCATTGTTAGCCACAGAGGTCTGTCAGACTAAACTTCAGGACTACACTACACTCTCTGGAGAAGATGACTTCAAACTACATCAGCAGTACACGATGTGCAATGCTATTTCAGCAAATGTAGGTAGAGACAAGACAGTAAGTTGTGATGAGGATAACAGTGGCTGGCACATGATCCTTTCTCGCTACAGGTTTGGAAATCAACACAATGAATTGATTTTCAACATGTTACTCAGTGTCTGCATTTGGGATTCATTTTGTAAAGATGTCCTCTCCAAGGACTTACAAAGGCTAGACTGGCTGCTTCCCCACATTTATGGAGGCCTCAGGAGACTAAAAAAAAAAAAAAATAGTGACAGAAGATCTTTGCACTGCAGTGAACAGGCATATGAATCAAAGTCTGAAAATGTCATCTGGTACAAAAAAGCATATTTTGTCAACAAAAAAAGTTTTTATATCAATAGGTATTATATTATAAAACTACTAAAAGAGAGGAAAAAACATTTTTCATACTAAAAAATAGGTCCTTTCAACTACGAAGAGATTAGCCACTCTCCATGATTAACAGGGTCAGAAATTATAGCATTTTCTATACCCAGTTTAGCTGTAAAAACATTACAAATATATCTTGCTCAGGTCAGGGGAAATCTTTGCATCACATAGTGCACTTCCTTGTCTCTACTCAGCACAAAGTCCAAAATCCAACATCTGATTTCAACAGAAATTGAAGGGTTAGCAAAAGCAAGTTTAAATATGCCATACAATAAGTACATGAAACTTCTGAAAATGCTTTCACAGACAACTGTCAACTTGTTAAGGATGCAGAAACTGAAAAAGCCAGAAGCCAACTGCTAGAATATTAGAGAAACAATTGAAAAACAGCTGATCAGCAGGATGAATGCGTACTACACAGAATTCTTTCAGGGAGGGAG